>NC_079905.1:23200710-23205710 GCF_024868665.1 Triplophysa rosa | reverse complement strand
TGCAGCAGTTTGAGTCAATTCAGCAATGCTGGGATGTAGGGAAGATTCAGATTCAACAATTTTGTAAACAATACACTCTCAATAATTCCAGGAATATAGTTAAGATAATAGAGGACCTCGAACTTGAGATTATGGAACTACAAACCCTAAGTGATTCCTCTCATGATCAAAGTTTTTCTCAAATAATTAAAGAAAAAAAAAGATTTTTAGCAGATCTGCTTGGAATCAGAGGACAAGGAGCATTAGTGAGATCACGCTTTCAAAGTATTAATGAAATGGATGCACCAACTAATTTCTTTTTTTCTCTTGAACTTAAGAATGGCCAAAGCAAATTAATTCATTCCCTGTGGGATGTTGATGGGAGGGACTTGAAGGAGCCCGAAGAAATTCGTAAGAGAGCTATGGGTTTTTATTCAGGTCTCTATACCTGTGAATTTCAGGGGAATTCTGATTCAGCACAGGAGTTTTATGACGGTCTTCCAAAGGTGCCAGACGAAAATAATGCTGACCTGGAGCAACCTTTGACATTGCCTGAATTGTATTCAGCTGTGATGAGTTTGGCAAATGGTAAAGCTCCAGGTATTGATGGAATTCCAATTGATTTTTATAAAAAAAATTGGAGCATTTTAGGGCCATAGTTGCTAGCGGTTCTCAATGAGAGTCTTGCTGGAGGGCATCTTACATTGAGCTGCAGAAGGGCAGTTCTGACATTGCTTCCAAAAAAAGGAGATTTAAGGAATATAGGTAACTGGAGACCCGTTGCTTTACTCTGTGCTGACTATAAGGCCCTTTCAAAAGTTCTGGCGAATAGATTGAAAAAAATAATGGAGTACGTGATACATAATGATCAGTCTTATTGCATTCCAGGCAGATCAATTTTTGATAACATAATGTTTGTTAGAGATCTAATTAGCACTGCAAACATGTTTGGCTTTAAGTATGGCTTAATTTCTTTGGATCAAGAGAAAGCTTTTGATCGAGTGGAACACAGCTATTTATGGAACACAATGGAGGCTTTTAAGTTCTCTCCAAAGTTTCTAAAAATGATCAAAGTTCTTTATAGAGATATTGAGAGTGTGTTAAAAATCAACGGTGGCTTATGTGCGCCTTTCAAGGTAAATAGGGGAATTAGACAAGGTTGTTCTCTGTCAGGCATGTTATATATTTAGCTAATGAACCCTTTCTGAACAGAATACAGGAGAAACTTATGGGATTTAAAATGGCTGATGGATATGCACCTGTTTGTATTTCTGCATATGCAGATGATGTTGTAATTTTTATTAATGATCAAGATGATGTTAACAAAATAACTTCAATCGTGAATGATTTTGGAAAGTTGTCATCTGCAAAAGTTAATTGGAAAAAGAGCTCTGGCCTGTTAGTAGGAGAGTGGGGGCTAGATAGGCCTCAGCTCCCAGGTGGCTTATGTTGGGACAAAGGAGGTTTTAAGTATTTAGGGGTTTATTTGGGAGAGGGAGGAATGGAACAGAGGAATTTTAGAAATGGTGGAAGGAAGGTTAAAAAAGTGGATGTGGCTTTTGCCACGTATGTCTTTTAGATGTAGAGTATTAATTATCAATAATTTGATAGTTTCCATGCTCTGGCATAAACTTACAGTTTTAGAACCTCCAACCATGGTTTTAATGAAAGTTCAAAGATTGATTGTAGATTTTTTTGGGACAAGTTACATTGGATCCCACAAAATGTTTTGTTTTTACCAAGAGAGCTTGGAGGTCAAGGTTTAGTCCATTTAGCGAGTAGAAAAGCTGCTTTCAGAATACAGTTCGTTCAAAAATTTCTGTATGGGAAGCAGACGCCCTGGTGCATTTTAACAGGACTTATTTTACAAAAAAGTGGAAAATTTGGGCTTAAAACAAACTGTTTTTCTGTTGAACTGCAATAAGTTATGTGTGAGAGAAATTCCTTTATTCTATTGCAGCGTTCTCAAAGCGTGGAGCATTCTAGAATAGACAAAACTGTTGACAAAAAGGACATCTGTGTTCTGGCTTCTAGAAGAGCCAGTTATTCATGGACAAAGACTGGATTTTGAAAGGGATGGATTTCCAGGAATGACAGAGAATTTCACAAGAGCTCATGTGGTCACAGGCAGAGATATGGCCTTGTTGACAGGCCCGGACTTAGACAAGGTGGATGATGTGACTAAGAAACTTGGGGTTCATTCAGTTCGCAAGGTTGGACAAATCGTACAAAGATTTCGGGAGTCATTCACGGAAGAGGAAAAGCTATGTTTGAAAAACTAGATGGGGGGTGTTGAATCCCTTTGTTGTACCGACTCCGTTCCAGCTTTGGGGGTAAGACCAAAGACTACAGATGAGGACTCTATGATTGTGTGGCTCTTTAAAAATGACACTATTTTCACAGTTTTTGAACATGTGGGGGGAAAACTATTTATGCAATCTGTGTTAAAATGTGGAATAAAGAAAAATTGAAAAACAGAGCAGATACACCCTGGAGATCCTATTTAAAAGTAGAAGATGAAAAGAGACCGGTTTGGAAGGCACTTTATAAGCCACCGTTGACTAGAGGGGTTGGAGATATTCAATGGAGAGTCTTGCATTGTATCTTTCCTGTCAATGCTTTTGTGACAGTTTTAAACTCAGATGTTGCTGACAAATGTCCTTTTTGCGATTGCAGAGAAACTATTTTTCATTGTTTTCTTAGATGTGAAAGGTTACAGGTATTGTTCAATACTCTTGAAGATTTGTTTGCTTTCTTTGAGGAGGTGTTCACGGACGTTTGTTTTATTTTTGGAGTTTTTTTGGGGAAAAAGAAAAAGAATGTTAGTAAAATGTTGAATTTTTTAATAGGACAGGCAAAAATGGCAATTTATGTAATGCGAATGAAGAAAATCAAGAAAGACATTAATGTTGAGGTCTGTATGCTTTTCAAGTGTTTGGTTAAAGCAAGAATATCTCTAGAGCATAAGTATTATGATCTCCTTGATAATACAGAAGATTTTAAAGAAATTTGGAGTTATGATCAGAAAATTTGTTCTATTGTTGGAGGAAATCTTTTTTCTGTGAGGAATTTATGTAGTGTTGGTATTGGTTTGTTTTTTGTTATTATTATGTTTTTTTGGTTGATTGTTTGTTTGTATGTTTTTGGTTGCTTGTTTGTTTGTTTGTTTGTTTGTTTGTTTTGTTTTGCTTTGTTATTACATTTGTTTTCCCACCTACATGTGTATTTAAGGTGGTTTAGTGATTGTTTTCACAATTCTGTAGAATAAAGTGCTGTTAAAACTCTCTCTGTTTCTCTCTCTGTTTCTCTCTCTGTTTCTCTCTCTGTTTCTCTCTGTTTCTCTCTCTGTTTCTCTCTCTCTCTCTGTCTCTCTCTCTCTCTCTCTCTCTCTCTCTCTCTCTCTCTCTCTCTCTCTCTCTGGTGCATGCTGGGAGTGCGAGGTGAGGCAGCGTGGTTGTGAGAGCGTGGCTGAGTGATCGTGTCTTTTGCTTTAATTCTTTTTTCCTTTCACACATTTTTTCCTTTCTTTGTTTTCCCCTTGCATAGACAGTGTAGTGAAGTGGGATTTTCTTTTTGTTTTCTCGCGTGTGCGCGGTGCAATCGCCGGGCATGGCAAGTGCTGGATCGTGGGGAATACTGGCTCTGTCACTCCGAAATGGGTGCAGGTGTGTACCTGACCCTGGGGTAACAGTAGAGGAATTGCTCCTCGTTATCGGAGAAAAAGTTGGCTTTGACAACATCTCTTAGGCCTCACGTATGAACAAAGCCGTGGTTGTTTTTTTAAGCTCCGACTCTCTGGTAAATGAGTTGACTGTGAGCGGAATATGGGTAAAAGAAACGTTCGTACCGGTAACCCCGCAATCTGCTCCGTCAACTAAAGTTACCATCTCTAATGTGCCACCTTTTGTTGGCAATGAAGCTATCCTGAAAGAACTTCAGAGGTTTGGTAAAATCGCAAGCCCTGTAAAAACGATTCCTCTCGGATGTAAAAATGCCGCGCTAAAACATGTTCTTTCTTTTAGACGGCAGGTTTACATGTTTTTGAATTCCCCTGAACGAACATTGGAAGTCTCTTTCCGTGTCATTCACGGAGACAATTCTTTCATGGTGTATGCTAGTACGGATAGCATGAGGTGATTCGTTTGCGGAGAACTGGGCCATAAACGCTTTGCATGTCCGCACAAAGATAAACCACGAGCATCCGCATCGCGAGACGGCACAAGTGGGATACCGACATCTAAAGAGCGGGGTAAAGGAGATACAGACGAAACGAAGGGGCAGGATGAGGTGAGTGAGCCTATTGTTAATACTGGTGATGTGGAGATACCTGGATGCAGTACTGCTATTGAGGAAGAAGTGAATGAAAGTGAGGAGGTTGATAAACATGAAGTTCAGAATAATGATGATGATGTGTGTGCGGACAGTGGTGTAGAAAAAACTAGTGATTCACAGGAAAATATGGTGGATGAAATGGAAGATTTTTCACAATATACGATGGATTAAGAGATGATGAGGAGCAATGGTCTGATGGTGAAAAAATAGCTGATAATGATTTATATACCCTTGAACAAATAAACTCTTTTCTTGATAAAACAAAAGGAAAATCTGGTGTTGAGATTGTGGAAATATTATTCAGTTAGAAGTATGATTTAATTACCAATATAATCAATAAGTGTTTTCTTTCATTAAATCATTAAGCGGTGTGCTTTTATCTCATGAAGCTTGCTATTTTACTAAGTGGAAAATACTGTGATAAAGATAACCCACAAAAGAGGAACAAGCTCTGTGTGCAGGCGTAGAAATAGAACAGCTCGTTTTGACAAGTCTAACTAACTAACAACACACACACCCAAAGAGTTATGAATTAATCCAATGCATATGTTTTAAGTATAATCATGAGTTTTGATGTGTTTTATTGAATCATAGGATTAAGAAACAACGCTGCATAATTAAAGCATTAGATGATTGAGTGTTTTTTACTGAAAGTATTTTAATATGTTGTCTTGCTACATGAAACTGTC
>NC_079905.1:23196229-23198849 GCF_024868665.1 Triplophysa rosa | reverse complement strand
TATGTTCTGTGTATCAAAGTGACTTATTTTCAAATGCTTGAAAACCTGAAGGAGTCCAAGTGGCAGGACATTTTTGGCTCAGGAGCTTCCCCTAAAGGTTGCTGGAGGAAACTGTACAAACCTCCTATTGAGAAAAGGTCTGGAGATCTTCAGAGGAGGATAGTGCATGGTATAATAGCTACAAACAGACACAGAGCACACCTTGATCCACAGGTAGGGGAGGGGTGCCCTTTTTGTGGGTCACAAGAGACAGTGTTTCACCTTTTTCTAAATTGTTTAAGATTGCAGCTTTTTTGCTTCAAATAAAAGGATACTGTCAAGCGCTGGGGGAGGCTTTTACGCCAATCCTTTTCATTTACGGACCTAAATACAGAAGAACCAGGATGCTAGCTCATGTTTTACTTAATTTTATATTTGGGCAAGCAAAATTAGCAATTTGGTTGTCACGAAAAAAGAAACTACTGGGCTCAGGATTAAAAGATGTTGTTTTGGTTTTTAGGGGATTGATAAAATCCCGCATTAACATCGAGTATGCTTTTTACAAGTCCATTGACGACTTGGATAGTTTTAGACTCAAATGGTGTATAAACCAATGTATATGTGAAATTGATAATGACGGTTGTTTGCATTTTTTTGTCTGAAAGTTCAATGTTAGTAAAACTGCTCTTTCCTCTTTTCCTGTTTGCGTGGCAAACTATTTTAGTTTTTTTTCTTCAATATTTAATTAATGTTTATGTAAAGGACTTAAAATAAAAGAAATCTAAAGTCAAAAACAGTCTCCTCTCTCTTCTACTCTCTCTCTTGCATCCTGAGCAGTCGAAGGAAGCCGTCTGGTTACGAAATGTTTCTTTACAAACCACCATTGATAAAGAAAACTGGAGACTTGCAGTGGAAAATACTGAAGGGGGCTGTTGGTGTTAACTCTTTTGTTTCTAACATTAATCCCAACACCAGTGATGTTTGTGCTTTTTGTGGATTTAGGGAAACGATTTTTCATTGTTTTCTGGAATGTAGCAGGCTTGAACCACTGTTTAATTTATTGCGGCAGTTGTTTTGGCAGTTCTCTCTCTCTCTCTCTCTCTCTCTCTCGAGTGCATGCTGGGAGCGAGTGGAAGGAGCCGTCTGGGTTATAAGTTTAACCATTACTGACTTCGGTCAGCGTGTGGGGGTAATGGGGTCGGATGTGAGAGATTTGTCGCGGCTGATGCTCGGGCATGGTTGCAAATGTATGCCCGATGCCGCGGTGTCTGTGGAGGATTGTTTGATAGCCGTGAGTGTGGCGGTCGGGGGTGCTCATATCAGATCGGCCTCCCGTATGAAGTATGGGCCCGTATGGGCCTTTATCAAGCCCATCAAAAAAAGTTGTATTATCTAATGTTCCCCCGTTTGTAAAAAACGAACGTTTAGAGCAAATACTCCAGAGGTACAGCAAAATAGTGAGTCCTATAAAAATGAATCCGCTTGGATGCAAAACCCCTGAAATTAAGCATGTTATGTCTTTCCGCCGTCAGGCTTTCATGATCTTAAATCCTCAGAGCGATCCCTTAAAACTAAATATTGATAGCAAGGATTACACCATATTCATTAGCTCTGATTCTATGAGATGTTTTATTTGTGGTGCATTTGGACACATCAGGCAAACATGCCCGAATCGGGACAGGCCGGCGGGGTCTGATGTGGGTCTAGATGCAGAGGCGGAGAACAGTGAGCGAGTGACGGGTGCGGATGCCGCTGCGGCTGCTGTGGCTTCACAACCTCAGCCGGCTGGGGTGCTTTCCGTGCCGGATGACTCACCCGAGGGGAGACCGGGGCTGGTTGCCTCTAAAGATGGCCTAAAGGCTGCTGAGGAGGCGGCTGGGCCGAGTCATATCCCCGCTTTCCCGCCGGCAGACGTGAGCCAAGTGCTCTCTCTGTGCCCGAAACTGAGGCGCTTAATGAAAAACAAAGGACACCTGACAAAACTGATATCGAAACCACCGATGACTTATTTAAACAAAGTCAAGAGAACATCTCATCTCAGGAGCTAATGGAAGATTTGGACAATGAATATGAGGAAATTGAGAGCACTGAAAATGACGCAATGGATTCGGAATCGGCTTTTGGAGGTAGAATCAAATATTACTCTATACAGCAAATTAACAACTTTATTGATACAACGAAGGGGCATCGCAAACCCAAAATACAGTCACATTTCCCCAATTTAAAGCTGTTTCTGGCGTCCTGTACTTTGGTATATCGGCATGTTCATTTCAGGCGTACTTCTGTGTATTGCCATTATTGAGTATTTATTTCATTTTATTTTTCATGGCACCATTGAGACTTGGCTCTTTTAACATCAATGGGTGTCGTGATGCTGTTAAACGGATCAGTCTTTTTGATTATGTAATGCTAAAGAGCATCAGTGTAGTGTTTCTTCAGGAAACACACACTGATGTTCATAACCAGATACAGTGGCTGAGTGAGTGGAAGGGGCAGGCTATACTGAGCCATGGCTCCAGGGTGAGTGCAGGGGTTGCGATACTTATGGCACCTGAGTTTAAAGATTGTTTTTGAGATGATTTCTGGTCGCCTGATGAGAGTCGATGCGACAATTCATGGTGTCAACTTTTCTTTTATTAAT
>NC_079905.1:23175116-23196129 GCF_024868665.1 Triplophysa rosa | reverse complement strand
GGGGGCCAGAGGTGGTGAGACGGGGCAGGAACCGTCCCTCTCCGATCCCCCAGCGATGGAGAGGCTGGGGACGGGCCCGATGGTATTCTCAATCTCCCTGGGGTCTTCCCATGAGGGCCGCTTTCACTGCGGCTGCTGATGGGGCGATGGTCTCCTCTTCGATGTCACTTCCGGGGGGCCGCCTAAGTGGGGGGTGCCAGAGCCGGAGGGCTTCGAAGACGACCAGGGCTGCTGGGAAGCAGACGTTGCACGGGATTCGACGGCCGAGGGCGGCCGAGTCGCGGTGGGGGAGGATATGCTTGATATCCTTCTTTACTGTCGAGAACTGCGGCTCGACAGTATCACAAAACAACCCCCCCCCTTGCTAGATGGGTGCGTCGAGAAAGCGGACCTTCTCGGCGTTACTCATCTGTGCAAGGTTTGGCCAGAGGTGTCTCTCATGGACCACAAGTGTGGACATCGCCCAACCCAGGGCCTGCGCGGTCACCTTGGTCGCCCATAGAGCGAGGTCGGTGGCGGCGCGGAGTTTCTGCATAAGCGCTGGGTCGGTCTTTACCCTCGTGGAGCTCTCTCAACGCCTTGGCCTGGCAGGAGCCATAGCGTGGAGAGAGGAGGCAGCTTGGTCCGCCGCAATGTGAGCTCTCGACACCAGGCATGCCGAGACCCACATGCTTTGGATGGGAGTCTAGGTTGAACCCCCCAGATGGCCGCCGCCTGCGGGCACGAGTGCACCGCGGTGGCACACTCCACCTAGGCGACATCGACGTATCCTCTAGCTGCCTCACCCTCGAGGGAAGAGAGGGTGACAGAACTTTATTTGATGTGAACGTGCTGGAAAGGGGCGTTGCAGGTCTTACTAAGTTCCTCATGCACTTCCGGTAAACACGGCCCTGGGGTGGGCGCGGCTTGGAGCCGCACTCAACCCCGAGGCGCCGTGTAGCCAGCCGCGAGTGCCGGGAGAGGCAGTGCGGGCACTGCAACCCAACACTCACGGTGGCCCGGGAAAGCATGGCTGACATTTCAACGTCCGCTTCTTCCTGGGCTCGACCCCCCGAGGGAGGGAGCCCGAGGAATCGTAGGAGTCGGATGGCAGTACGTCACCCCCCGATGCTGCAACATCTCATCATCATGCATCGTGTCCGAATACGTGGTTGAGGAACAAGACGGTAGGACCATCTCCTGGGGAACGGACAGACGAGCGAGACGAGGTGCGAACGGTCCGTGAGCCAGTGGCTGGCGGATAAGCGCTCACAGTGATCTTCATATCAGCCTCGCTGCTTGGTTGCGGGTGGCCGTATTCCTGCCGTCACGGAACGGGGAGCAGACGAGGTGGTGGCTGAGTCCCGTGGGAACACAGCCGCCTGTGACGCAACGTCTGAATCGTCAACCGCCCCCAGTGCGAGCAGGACGTATCCACAACGTCTGCCCCAGTGTACTGGAAGCAGACATCGTGTCCGTCCCCCTCCTCGATGAGTGTGTTGCACCCATGAGAACAGCGGGACAAGCCACGCTGGAGAAATTTGCTCTTTTAGAAAAATACTCGAACACTTCTGGAACTGCCGAGACGCCCAGGGGAAAGTTGCTGCAGGAAGGGACCGTCCGCTGCACCACGTCATAAGATTCCAGCAGTAAATTGGCATAGAGATGAAGTCTCGAAGTCGATCAGTGTGAAGGCTCCGAAATACAAAAGGTAACCGGAGTCCGGCATGCAAATTTCATTTGCCAATTTCATTGGCCTTTTCTAAACTAGTCAGAAGTTGATAGGTTCTCAAGAGCGAACCCCATCTGTCGGCTCGACACAACGTCGAGAGACTGACAGAAAGGGGACTGTACAAATTCTTGTGGCCCACTCAATTCATTTTTATTCAGAATTCTTGCACCTTTACATGAATTATATTGGTATTCTAGTGTAAAACAAAAAACATATGTTCGATAAGCATAAAAATAACGACTTTAAATAACAAACCTGTGAACAAACCTTTGCGTTGTGAGAACAGTGAGTGCAGGAGATTTCATACTGTATGTAGACACATTTAGTGGTCAGATGTTGTTTTCTCATTAAAATCAAATCATTTGCTTTTAATGCAATAGAATGTTTGTTTGGGCATCAATATGGCGGTGCGGTCTCTTACATGTTATGACGTCATGCATCATCTTTATTACAGATCAGCGGGTGAAACGCAACGCCGCAAATATATGTATATATATATATATATTATAGATCAAGAATATAATGTACAATGAAGTACAAATGCAAATCTATTACAGCAATAGATAGAGTAGAACGAAACAAGAACAACAACAGCCAGGGGAGACAATGAAGGAAAAAAAGACGTAGATAAAATAAACAAAGGTATATAAAGTAAAAGAAATGAAGTAAAATAAAAATAAATACATAAATAAATAAAAAACTGCAAGTAAACTACATTTGTGAGATATTAATAAATACAAATAAAAGACAAACTTGATTAAATTCCTTCAAAAAAACCTTGAATAAAGGCTTATGATTCAAAAACTTACATTTATGTATATGACATTTTGCTAGTAACAATAGTAATAAATGTATCAAGTAAAATTCCTTTTCTAGGTTTTTCTCTATATTGATAAAACCAAATAAAACATCTTTCCAAAATAAACAAAAGTGCGAAAACGCATAATCGACAATATATCACCGCAAATATTTATTTTCTCCGAAATTTAAAGTACATGATATCGCATGACGTCGGTCAGAATATAATTGGTTGAAAAGCCGGCGGCTCATATTCCTATTGGCCGGGCGGAGCTGAGGGGGCGTGTCTCCGTACGGATAGCGCAGCCGGACGGACGCCGCGGCTGTGTTATTGAATGAAAATCCTTTTTATGCACCAATAATTGTTATTCGCACGCGGCGAAATTAAGTATTTTTGTTTGTATAATATATGGAGTTATTTTTCCGTTATTAGAATGTAATTACCCTGTTTTTAACATTATTTAATTTTAAAGAGCTGGTAAAAACTCTGAGCGAGGATTGCAGGCCTCGAGCAGGCGCCGGTGATCGATTTTAACAATAGCCGACAGACATTGACTCTGAGCCGGCGCGCTGCGTGCATGAGAGCCGGTCTCAGAACCTCACCTTTGTTACAGCAGGAACGAAAGAAAGGACGGAGAGAGCGCGGCGGTCCGGTGTGTTTCTCGTCACATATGGACGCGTTCTGACTGGTTTTCTGGACAGACTCACACACAATAGAAAATGTCTAACGGTGCAGCAGGAAGCGGGGGTTTAACTTGGGTGGTAAGTCAAGATATCGTCATTATCACGATCATGCATATGCGTTATTACACATACACACACACGCGCGCTTTGGGCTCGAGCGGTTATTATAAGCATTGTTTGTGTTCTCACGCGCGCACACACGCGCTTTATCTGCGAGATTCATTCAGACACGAGCTGCATCCGCATTCATTTATTACACATGTATTCACGATACAACACTTATTATAACACGCGTATAAAACAAAGCACATTTCAGCGTCAGATGTGTGTTGTGAAGCTCTTCCTGGGAGAAACTTATTTTGTATTTATTTTACTGCAAGTGCTAAAAACTCTCATGCTAAGCACCTAAACCTACTAATGCAAACCTAAAAAGACACGATGAAGAGAAGCAGCTGCTCTGCGCACTGATCCCAGAACAGTATGAATGAATGAATGTATCAGTACATATTACACATGATCACAGATAAAATGTTAAACGTTGACAGTGCAACCAAAAGGATAAAACAGACATCACATGGTAAAAACAGCTCTCAGTACACACACTACCGTTCAAAAGGCTAAATAATGCCTGTTCCTCATTATTTGGTCCAAATCATCCAGTTCATAAAACTTCATTGAATAAAATTACAGTTTTCTAGTGAATGTTATTATGTCTTCGCGTTATATTTTTGTCTACAAATATAATTTCAAATATATAAGCAAATGCCTTTATATCAAGACACATTTAAGATCACAAAATACAAGTGATCCTAAACATTTGAACGGCGGTGTATCTTACATTTTTTGTATGGCGATGTCATATCACGATAACTGTTGGTTACACCCCTAAACATCATACTGTGTATTATTTGTTATGTTGTGGTTGCATTATTGGCTTTAACACACGCCCTGGGACTTGACATTGCATCGGCAGAAGTTGAACATGCTGTACGAAAGATTATTGTTTGCAAAAATGTTTTTACCAAACATGACTTCTTCCGCTCTGACAAATCATTCATCTCCATGAAATAATCATCATTAGCGTTTAACAAAACTGCACGACTGTATCTAACAACAGACCCTCTTCGAGAAGAACAATGGTGCGAAGAAAGAAGAGATGAACGGCCGAGGAGATTCAGGGAAGAGCGAGACGGTGAAGAAGGAGAGCTCAAAGAAGATGTCTGTGGAGAGAATCTATCAGAAGAAAACTCAACTCGAGCACATTCTCCTCCGTCCGGACACTTACATCGGCTCCGTGGAACCTGTCACTCAGGTGAAACAACACACACACACAACCTTTGACATTTTTCAGTTTTATAAAGTTTTTAAGCAGTTTGGTTTATGAGGAAACAGTATGAAGGTATTTTGAGCGCCTCTGTGAGAGTGGAACTTATAGTTGTAGAGGTCGGCCACACATGTGTTTCAGCACATTTGAAGTTGAAAACTTGTAGATGTTATTTTCTCTCCCGCAAACACAACACAACAGTTAGGCCTTCTTGAATCCTTCAGTGCGAGTGCACAAATCCAGTTGTACAAATCACAAACTGAGATACTCGTGCAGTAAATATGGCGCAAGACACATTCACACACCTGCACCAAAAGCAAGCGTTCACAGACCAGTTTATGGGAATTCATGCAGTGAGAGATGAATGCTCGTCAAATATTTTCTCACAAATGAAAGGTTTTATTCTTGGACATCTTTCTAACACAAACACCAGAACACAACTACAAGTGCTTGAATCTGCTGCTGCGAGTCTCTGACACAAGTTCACACACTCTCTCACATCTGTGTGATGTGTGGAGCAAAAGTGATTTGTGCACTTGCAGAGGTCAGACCAGCTAGTTTTGAAGCGCAAGTGATGGAAAAGAATCATCCCGAGCTGCTTTAGTGCCCTGAAATCACTAATCTCCATAGAATACATTGGTTTAGTTTAAATACGTGTGCTGGTCAGCTACATTGACAATCCCTTACGAAAATTAAACATGGTTTTACTACAGTGAGAAAAAAACATGGTTAGTGTAGTAAAACCATGGCTACAACAAAATAACCATAACTATGGTTTTGAAAACTGATTTAATACTGATTGAATCCTTTTTTTATCATTTATATCTTCATTTCATTTATTTACTTACTAGATGACCAAGTTATGACAGACAGCCATCATACTACGCCATATAATTGATGTGTGGCGTAGGGTAAAGGATGCCCTATGGCTCTATGGTTTGTTCGTCTGGTTGTTTTAAGTTAGTCGTTGTTTGACGAGAAAGAGATGAAATGTAGTTGGATTAATTGTGTTAAGAATCGGAACTGAGGAATAAAAGGATACGTTTAGAAACTTTTGATATTAAATAGAAAACCGACCGACCGAACGATACGGATCATTCCTCTTGAGACGGATACCGTGTTGCGCTCAGGTAACAGTGCTCATTGCTCATCGAAATAAACACCTGTTTTACACACCTGCGAAGACACACCCTGATCTGTCAGTTTTCTATAAAGTTAGGCAGAACAAAATACAAGGAATAGTTTAATATGACGGTGTCATTTAATATGAGACGATTGAATAGCAAACTTATCAGAGCAGGAGCTAGCTACCTTTTGTGAAATAAGAACGGCTAATTCAGAAACACTGATCCATTACGAAAAAACGTTTTTTGTAAAAGAGTAAAACCATGTTTTTATTATTATTGGCAAAACCATGGTTTTACTACAGCAACTGGTTTAACTACGGTTTTTGAAAACCAGTTATTTTGTGGTAACCATGGTTTTACTACAGTACCCTAACCGTATTTTTTTTTATTTTACTGTAAGAAAAATGTGTTTTGTTTAACTGTACCAGAGTTAATTTTCGTAAGGGATTGTCAGTGTAGCTGACCAGCACACGTATTTAAACTAAACCAATGTATTCTATGGAGATTAGTGATTTTAGGGCACTAAAGCAGCTCGGGATGATTCTTTTCCATCACTTGCGCTTCAAAACTAGCTGGTCTGACCTCTGCAAGTGCACAAATCACTTTGCTCCACACATCACACAAATGTGAGAGAGTGTGTGAACTTGTGTCAGAGACTCGCAGCAGCAGATTCAAGCACTTGTAGTTGTGTTCTGGTGTTTGTGTTAGAAAGATGTCCAAGAATAAAACCTTTCATTTGTGAGAAAATATTTGACGAGCATTCATCTCTCACTGCATGAATTCCCATAAACTGGTCTGCGAACGCTTGCTTTTGGTGCAGGTGTGTGAATGTGTCTTGCGCCATATTTACTGCACGAGTATCTCAGTTTGTGATTTGTACAACTGGATTTGTGCACTCGCACTGAAGGATTCAAGAAGGCCTAACTGTTGTGTTGTGTTTGCGGGAGAGAAAATAACATCTACAAGTTTGCAACTTCAAATGTACTGAAACACATGTGTGGCCGACCTCTACAACTATAAGTTCCACTCTCACAGAGGCGCTCCGTTGTTTTGCACCCAAAATACCTTCATAAAACAGGAAGTGTCTGTGTTTAAAGCATGTTTTTGTTGTTATACACATGTCATTACACACATGTGACAGTCTTTTAATGTGTTTTGATTTCTGTGTGTAATTCTGAATGTTTGTGTGTGTTCTTCAGCAAATGTGGGTTTTTGATGAGGAAATTGGAATGAATCTGCGGGAAATCACATTCGTCCCTGGATTATATAAAATCTTTGATGAGATTCTCGGTAAGAATATTCCTTCTGTTTTCATTTCTGTCCGATGAACGTACGACACAGCATCCACTAACAGTGATTTAGTTTTATCAGACTAAAAATCGACTGAGTTTACTTTCTTTATGTGTGTTTCTGCTGTTATTATTGACCAAACTTCATTCATGTCTTAATCGTTTATTAAAATGTAATAACTTGTTCCAAACACATTTTCTCTTTCTGTTTCATGGGTCCAAGCACAAGCGTGTTGACTGTCTGAAGGCATGACACAGAAAAGTGTTTTAAACTCTTACAAGTCCACCTTTACTCTTTTCATCATAATAACGTATATCTTTACATTACATGAACACTTTTATCAACAGAACACAACTCGGATCGTGGCGTCTTTCAGTTGTTTTATGTTGTTAATCAGCCGGTTCGTGTGATCTCAGAGGCCTGATGGAGAGTTATTTTGTGAACGACACTCCTCTTTACTGGTTCTAGAACTTCCACCATAGCAAATCCCCTTGTGCCAGCACAAGTTTATAGTTTTTCTAATGTTTAGACTTTTCACTCATGCGTACTAGAAACTTAATTGTGTTCTCCTGATTCTTGAGGTCATTGCGAGGTGAATGTGAACGATATGTTCAGTTTCCACCCACATTTATTAATTCAGTTCATTTTAATTTCTCTTAGACATTTTTATGTAGCATCTAGAGGAGACAAAAGTGATTCAAATCCTTTTGATCGTTCTTGTATATGGAGTCAGTTAATTTTCACAACGATACGGCTTCATTGAGCGGCACAACAAGTCAAAAGATGCACGGTGTTCTTTGCTCTGCTAGTTTTGTGTATTATTATGTGACTGCTCTTTTTGTGTTTTTCAACAGACTACACAGTTCTCAAATGACCCCAAAAAATCTAAATCAGCTGTTAAACTAGTTGCTCGTGTGTCACTGTGAGCGCGAGATATCAGTTTGATGACATTGTGTGTGTGTGTCAGTAACGAGACGTTGTTTGTCATTGTTATGATTGTAATATCACTGTTAAAGGTGAATTTTGTCTTTATCAACAGTGAATGCAGCAGATAATAAACAGAGAGACAAGAACATGACCACCATCAAAATCAACATCAACTCGTGAGTTTCATTCAGAGATGAGATCATGTTTGCTTCATGTGATAGCGTGTAGATCCTATTGTAGGACTGGCTTAAAGTGATAGTTCACCCAAAAATGTAAATTCTGTCGTCATTGACCGACCGCCGAGTTGTTCCAAACCTGTATAAATGTCTTTGTTCTGATGAACACAGAGAAAGATATTTGGAAGAATGCTTATAACCAGACAGATCTCAACACCCATTGACTCCCTTAGTAGGAAAAAGTGCTTTATCATTTTTT
Organism: Triplophysa rosa; assembly: GCF_024868665.1. Lineage (NCBI taxonomy): Eukaryota > Metazoa > Chordata > Actinopteri > Cypriniformes > Nemacheilidae > Triplophysa > Triplophysa rosa. The sequence goes on along the minus strand of NC_079905.1, from coordinate 23,187,833 downwards.
TTCTTCTGTTGAACACAAAAGAAGATATTTTGAAGAATGTAGAACAGCAAACAGTTCTTGGGCACTTTTGACTGCCGTTGTTGTATTTTTTCTTACTATGGGAGTCAGTGGGGGGCGAGATCCCTATGTCTTGTTATAAGCATTCTTCCAAATATCTTTCTCTCTATGTTCAACCAAACAAAGACATGTATACAGATTTGGAACAGCTCGAAGGTGAGTAAATGATGAGAGAATTTTCATTTTTGGGTGAAGTGTCACTTTAAGGGCTTGTGTGCCGTTTATTTATGGAGTTATGGGTTTAGTTCAGGACATCCAGCTTAACGAGTCGATGATCAGATAACAGTGTCATGTGTGTGTGTGACTGTTAAGCTGTTTTGTGTTTTCATGTCAACAGAGAGTCCAACACCATCTCTGTGTGGAATAACGGGAAGGGAATTCCTGTGGTGGAACACAAAGACGAGAAGATGTTTGTGCCTGCGCTGATCTTTGGACATCTTCTCACCTCCAGCAACTACGATGACAATGAGAAGAAAGTCACAGGTACAGTTTTTATGTTCCTCTTAATACGATGATAGTTTTTAGGGTGCATTCGGTGTAAGCACACACTCAGACTGGACTCTCTTCATGTCTTACCCTGCAGGTGGAAGAAACGGATACGGTGCGAAGCTCTGTAACATATTCAGCACAAAGTTCACAGTGGAGACGGCCTGTAAAGAGTACAAGCGCAGCTTCAAACAGGTACACGGGGGTGATGTGAATGTGGAGGATGTGCTGCCAGAGTGTTGAGACACATTGACCTCCCAGAGTTTATCTCCCACAGACGTGGCAGGAGAACATGACGAAGACCAGTGATGCCAAGATCAAGCACTTTGATGCAGAAGACTTCACATGCGTCACGTTCCAGCCCGATCTGGCCAAATTCAAAATGGAGAACCTGGACAAGGACATCGTGGCTCTGCTGACCCGCCGGGCGTACGACGTGGCCGGCTCCTGTCGGGGTGTTAAAGTCATGTTCAATGGAAAGAAGCTACCCGTAAGTCCACGACACTCTTCTTTGATGAGGACTTCTGTAGATTTGTGTTTACGTGTCAACATCGTGTCCGTCTGACGCTGCAGGTGAGCGGATTCCGCAGTTACGTGGATCTGTACGTGAAGGATAAGCTGGATGAGACGGGTGTGGCTCTGAAGGTGGTGAACGAGACTGTGAGTGAACGCTGGGAGGTTTGTCTCACCATGAGCGAGAAGGGCTTTCAGCAGATCAGCTTTGTCAACTGCATCGCCACCACCAAGGTTGAGAAGACGCGCTCTCGTTTATATTCGTATCTATATTTCCAAATGGGGAATGACTTAGACTTGTAACGCTTAACGAGTTTTGATTCTGAGTGTCTGTTGGTTTGTTTGTTTGTTTGTTATGTCAGGGTGGAAGACACGTTGACTATGTGGTGGACCAAATAGTGTCCAAACTGATTGAAGTGGTGAAGAAGAAGAACAAAGCTGGAGTGTCAGTGAAACCATTCCAGGTGAACATTCACATGTGTTCAGACACATCATGTCGGACCATGAGATCATTCCTTCACCGTTCTTCAAACTTCACTGCAGAAGCCCGATGGAAATGTTTTTGAATTTCAGGTGAAAAACCACGTGTGGGTGTTTGTGAACGCCCTGATCGAGAACCCAACCTTTGATTCCCAGACCAAGGAGAACATGACCCTTCAGACCAAAAGCTTCGGCTCCAAATGTGTTCTGTCTGAGAAATTCATCCGAGCCGTGAGTCTGTCTCTCATACTGTCAAGCATCCATGATGAATTTGATCTGATCTTGAAGGTCCCAAGCTCTTTGTTCTGATGTTCTGACGTGTGATTTTTCTCATGACAGGCCACAAACTGTGGGATCGTGGAGAGCATTCTGAACTGGGTGAAGTTTAAAGCTCAGACGCAGCTCAACAAGAAGTGTTCTTCGGTCAAACACAGCAAGATTAAAGGAATCCCTAAACTAGATGATGCCAATGATGCCGGTGAGACGCCTGAACCCCGTTCTCATATGGTCCTCCAGTGCTCACTCGCTGGGTTTCTCTTTCATAGCTCAACAGATTTTGATGGAGTTCACTGTTTAGGTCTCCGCTTAGTCCCGGAGGTTTCTCCTAAACGGGGACGTTGTTGACATCTCTTCTGAAACTCTAATCACAGAGACAGTTGTGAGGAGAATTGTCTGATACACAGAGGAGACTTCAGCAAGAGTTTCCATTTGCTCTCCTTTTAATCTGGTTGATATCTAGGAGAAATCATTGAGTTTTAAGAAATAGTTTGTTGATGTGCTCATTTGTCTGGTATTGTGATGAGTTGTTGCGGTTGTGTTCTGTAGGTGGTAAGCACTCATCCGAGTGTACTCTGATCCTGACTGAAGGAGATTCTGCCAAGTCTCTGGCTGTGTCAGGTTTAGGAGTGATCGGGCGAGATCGATACGGTGTGTTTCCTCTCAGAGGAAAGATTCTCAATGTGAGAGAAGCCTCACATAAACAGGTGAGAGCCAGTTTCACCCCAAAACCACTGTTTATAAAACCTCTGACATTCTTTTCATTTCAACACATCGTCCTGCACTTTCTCGTTCTCATCATTACTGGGACACATTGTTATAGGGACAGTTCACCCAATTCTGTCATCATTTACTCACCTTCGAGTTGTTCCAAATCTACATTTGTATTTTTTCTGTTTGTTCTGAAAAATGTGTTTGGACGAATGTTTGTAACCAAACAGATTTGGCCCCCCATTGACTCCCATAGTAGGAAAAATACTTTTTGTTGAACATGAAAGAAGACATTTTGAAGAATGTAGGACAGCAAACAGTTCTTCCATTTTATTTTTCCTACTATGGGAGTCAGTGGGGGGCGAGGTCTGTCAGGTCATAAGCATTCTTCCAAATATCTTTCTCTGTGTTCATCAGAACAAAGACATTTAAACAGGTTTGGAACAACTAGAGAGTGAGTCATTTGTGACCGAAATTTCATTTTTGGGTGAACTATCAGTTTAACACTAGTGAAGATTTATTCATCTTACTTGTTAATTTCAGCAGTTACTAACACATTTCACGGTATCTGTTAACATGAATGAAAGCACAATAAACTACAGTTGTATTGAAATAAACATGAACAAAGATGAATAAATATATTGATCGTTCTTTGTTTCTCATCGCTAATGCGTGTTAACCAATGACACTTTATTGTAAAGTCTTATCAAATATTTAATAACTATATCATTTCAATGTTGAAGTCATCTGCATTACAACGGTATGCAAGTGATGAAAACATTCTTCTCATGGTTAGAAATGATTCACTCATATTGCCGTTTTCCAATCTTTGTATGAAAGATCATGGAGAACGCAGAAATCAACAACATCATTAAAATCGTGGGTCTTCAGTACAAGAAGAGTTATGATGATCCAGAGTCCCTGAAGAGTCTGCGCTACGGAAAAATCATGATCATGACCGATCAGGTGCTGTTAGCTCATCAATCTGCTAATTGACACAACAGACATGACGCGTGTGTGTGTGTTAGTGAATCATGCGTGTATCATGTGTGTATTCAGGATCAGGACGGCTCTCACATCAAGGGTCTCCTCATCAACTTCTTCCATCACAACTGGCCGTCTCTGCTGAAGCACACCTTCCTGGAGGAGTTCATCACACCCATCGTAAAGGTACAACACTCGCACACACCACAGCCATTCAGATGAATGCTTCACACATTCTCACGATGTCATTTCTTCTGCAGGCCGGTAAGAATAAACAGGAGATGGCCTTCTACAGCATCCCAGAGTTTGACGAATGGAAGAAACACACAGAAAATTATAAAACCTGGCACATCAAGTACTACAAAGGTTTGTGTTCTTTGCCTTCTCTCTTTGAAAGAGGCCGCATCTAGAAACACGACTGCATGTTTCCCTGGTGTTTTTCCAAGGTTTGGGTACCAGCACAAGCAAAGAAGCAAAGGAATATTTCGCCGACATGGAGAGACATCGAATTATGTTCAAATACAATGGCACTGAAGATGACGCGGCCATTACGCTGGTGAGCTTTAAACGTCTAATGTTTTTCACAATGTCACTTTGCTTAAATAGACACATTCATCAGATATTTAAGACATATTGCATGATGTGACGTGTGCTCAGGCGTTCAGTAAGAAGAAGACTGATGACAGAAAGGAGTGGTTGACTAACTTCATGGAGGATAGACGGCAGAGGAGGATGCACGGACTGCCTGAGGTGCACACACACACACACACACACACACACACACACACACACACACACACACACACACGCGTGAGTGATGCTAAACTCTGACACATGCTAAACTCATGTTGAAGTCGTTCACTCTGTGTAAAACAAATGTAAATTCCATTCAACCTGATTCCTTGTCTTATGTTAAAACTGTGGTCATTTCACCTAGGTAAAATGACATTCAACACGACTTCTACTTGTTTTTAAAATCCAGAATATAAAAAAATCATAAATCAACCTATATATGTGATTATCTGATTCAGTTCTTTACTAACACAAGCAATGTGATGATACATTTAAATCTTTAGAGTAGAATTCATTTATAAGATTTTTAAACTTTTTTATTGAAGTTGCAGCTAAAATGAACCAACCCACTTCTTTTAATTCTACAGACCCAAGATAAAGACAAATTATTTTACATTTCAGAAAATAAAGCAATGTTAGTTTCATGAACAGGAACAGACAAGAATAAAGTTAAAGTACCATTTTATGCATAGGCTTGTAATCTTAGACTTTTGTGAGACGAGTACAAAAGAGAAAAGGGGTCATTGAAGAGTTCTTCAATTGAAGAAATTTTTAGGTGAGAAAAGATCCCTTGACAACTACATTTAGGGAAATTTGGGGAAATTGTAATGTTCAATAATTTGTCTAATGAAAATAAAATTTGTTATTATGAAAAATTGTGCATTGAAGAAAAGTAAATGTGGTTTTATATACATACTCTCAATTATAGTTTGTGGATAGAAAATCGGAATCGACAAAAATCGGAAACCGGAATCGGCAAAGAAAATTGCAATCGGTGCATCTCTACCATTCTGTGGTTGCTCACATTGGTCATTCTGTTTTCTTTTCACAGCAATACCTGTATGGCACCGTGACACGACACCTGTCCTACAACGACTTCATCAACAAAGAACTGATCCTGTTCTCAAACTCTGACAACGAGAGATCTATTCCCTCACTTGTTGATGGTGTGTTTATCTTCAGTCCTGGACTTATAGCAGCTTTTTCTTTAGCTACAGCGACAAATTACTCTACAATTCTTTTTTATGCAGGTATGAAGCCGGGTCAGAGGAAGGTCTTGTTCACTTGTCTGAAGAGAAATGATAAGAGAGAGGTGAAGGTGGCCCAGCTGGCCGGATCTGTGGCAGAGATGTCAGCGTACCATCACGGCGAAGTTTGTAGCAACCATTTCATTTCATTACATTTATTTATTATTTATTGACCTCGAAACATGAACTAAGTGATGGTCAATATGAGTGCACACCATACACATGCAAAGCTCTACACATCACCAGTGTGGGTAAAAAGTTACAGCAGTGCAGTTAAACATGTATTGATTGATTGTACAGAGATATTGTCTGTAACTGAGACAGAAACATCATCACGATGAAATGTGACACTATGCAGAGTAACACAGGAAAGCTTGGTAGAAGGTAAAGAAATGCTGTGTAGAAGATGACGGGACCCAGAATAGAGCCCTGCGGTACTCCAGTGGTGTTCAATGCACACTTTCATTAAGCTCTACAGAATTCGTTTTGAAGTTTCAAGGCTTTACAGTATGGATGACCAGAAACTAGTATGTGTGTCAGTCGGGCCAGTTTTGTGTTCATGCTGTAAGTCCAGTTCCCTTTCTGTCAGTCTCTCGACGTTGTGTCGAGCCGACAGATGGGGTTCGTCTTGAGAACCTATCAACTTCTGACTAGTTTAGAAAAGGCCAATGAAATTGGCGTATGAAATTTGCATGCCGGACTCCGCCCCCGGATATCCGGGTATAAAAGGGAGACGGCGTGCTGCATTCATTCACCTTTTGTTCTTCGGAGCCTTCGTTTCTATGGTCGACTTCGAGACTTCAAAACACTACACTGAATTACTGCTGGAATCTTATGACGTGGTGCAGCAGACTGTCCCTTCCTGCAGCGACTTCCCCTGGGCATCTCGGCGGTTCCAGAGGTGTTCGAGACTTCTAAAAGAGCTAAATTTCTCCAGCGTGGCATGTCCCGCTGTTCTCGTGGGTGTGATACTCTCATCGAGGAGGGGGATGGTCTGCCTCAAGTGTTTGGGTCTCCAGCACGCTGAGGCAACCTTCGTGGATACATCCTGCCCGCACTGCGGGCGGATGGCGATCCAGACATTGCGGTCGTGTGGCTGTGTTCTTTCGGGAGCCAGCCACCACCTCGTCTGCTTCCCGTTCCGTGACAGCAGTGGCTACGGCCCTGCCGTCCACTACGGCGAGCGGCAAGGGTGATATGGGGATTATTGTGACCCCGTCTTGTTCATCAGCCACACAGTCGCAAAAGATTCGTGATGACGATGAGATGTCGACCTAGACTCCCGTCCAAAGCGTGTAAGGTTTCGGCATCTCTGGTGTCGAAGGCTTACACTGCTGTGAGCCAAGCTGCCTCCTCTCTCCATGCCATGGCCATCCTGCAGGTCCATCAGGCCAAGGCGTTGAAAGAGCTCCACGAGGGTAAGACCGACCCAGGGTTGATGCAGGAACTCCGCACCGCCACCGACCTCGCCCTACGGGATGTCCACACTTGTGGTCCAGGAGAGGCACCTCTGGCTCAACCTTGTGCAGATGCTTGATGCCGAGAAAGTCCGCTTTCTCGACGCACCCATCGCGCAGGGTGGGGTGTTTGGTGACACTGTCGAGGACTTTTCCCAGCAGTTCTCACGGGAGCCTGGCTAGAGCTTCCCAAACTGTCACGGTGGCTACGGGATATGATCCGTCTCTCCTACGCGATCCAATTCGCCAGACGCCCGCCCAAGTTTCAGGTCATCCTCTCAACCTCAGTCAGAGGCAAGGATGCTCCCGTGCTTCGGGCCGAGGTCGTCACCCTTCTGGCGAAGAAAGTGATCAAGCTCATCCCTCTAGCCGAGATGTTCAACAGGGTTTACAGCCCGTACTTCATCGTCCCCAAAAAAGACGGGGGGTTGCGCCCCATTCTAGATCTGCGTACCCTGAACAGGCACCTACACAAGCTGCCGTTCAGGATACTCACGCAGAAGCGCATCCTGGCGTCTATCAGATGTCAGAATTGGTTCAGGGCAATCGACCTGAAGGACGCTTACTTTCATGTCTCGATTCTCCCTCGTCGTCGCCCGTTCCTACGGTTCGCTTTCAAGGGGCGGGCATATCAGTACAGGGTCCTCCCTTTCGGTCTGTACCTGTCACCACGAGTCTTTACGAAGGTCGTGGAAGCCGCCCTCGCTCCCCTCAGGGAGAGAGGTGTGCGGGTACTAAACTATCTCGACAACTGGCTCATCTAGGCACACTCGCGAGATCTGTTGCGTACACACAGAGACCTGGTGCCCCGGCACCTAGATCGTTTGGCACTACAGGTCAACCGGGAAAAGAGCAAGCTCTCCCCTGTGCAGAGCATCTTTTTTCTCGGTATGGAACTCAACTCTGTCTCCATGACAGCGCGACTGACTACCGAGCGTGCACAGTCAGTGTTTAACTGCCTGAACCTTTTCAAGCAGTCAGCGGTCCCCCTGAAACAATTTCAGAGGCTCCTGGGACACATGGCATCCTCGGTGGGGGTGGTCCCCTCGGGTTGATGCACATGAGACCGCTCCAACACTGGCTACAGAGTTCCCTGGAGAGCGTGGCACACCGGCAGCAGGCGTATGGTCATCACGCCTCTCTGTCGACGCACCCTAACCCCCTGGTCTTCAATGACCTTTCTATGGACAGGGGTCCCTCCCTCCAGGGTTGAAGTGCCATGTGCAATGGTCACGCAATGTTGGGGCGATGGACGGGCCCCCGCCTGCGCTGGCATATCAACTGCCTAGAGTTGTTGGCTGTGCTACTTGCACTGAAGAGGCTACAACCTCTTGTGCAGGACAAGCACGTGCTGGTCCGGTCAGACAGCACAACTGCTGTAGCTCACGGCAGTTAACACGACTCGCCCAACGCCTCCTGCTGTGGAGTCAGCAGGTGATCCGCTCCGTGCGAGCCACACATTTCCCAGGCGACCTGAACCAAACAGCCGACGCGCTCTCTCGTCAGTCGACGCCTCGCGGAGAGTGGCGACTCCACCCCCACGCAGTCCAGCCATTTGGGTACAGTTCGGGAAGGCTCAGGTAGACCTGTTCGCCTCCCTGGACACCACCCATTGCCTGCTATGGTACTCCCTGTCCGAGGCCCCCTCGGCATGGATGGTCTAGCGCACAGCTGGCCGTGGGACAAGCGGAAGTACGCCTTCCCCCCAGTGAGCCTCATTGCACGGTCAGGGAAAAGGAGCATCAAGTGCTACTAGTTGCGCCGTACTGGCCCAACCGGACTTGGTTCTTGGAGCTAATGCTCTTGATGACAACTCCCCCCTGACCGATTCCCCTGACAAAGGACCTGCTTTCCCAGGGGAAGGGCATGTTATGGCACCCCAGACCAGACCTGACCTCTGGAACCTCCATGTCTGAGACCCTGAGTGGCCTACCCCCTGCGGTGGTTGAGACAATCACTCAGGCTAGGGCCCCGGCCACTAAGTGGCGCCTCTTTTTGTCCTGGTGCTCTTCTCGAAGAGAAGACCCGCGGAGTTGCTTGATAAAGAATGTGCTGTCCTTTTTACAGGTAAGTCTCTAGGAAGGCACAACCTGGTCATTAGGTTCCTAAGGGGTGCAAGAAGGCTGTATCCACCTCGTCCGCGCTTCGTACCCTCTTGGGACCTTGATGTGGTCCTGGCGGGCCTCCAGAGCCCCCCCCTTCGAGCCCCTCGGAGCTGCCGCTCTTTCTCACCTCACAATAAAGACGGCTCTCCTGATGGCGCTCACCTCCAAGAGGGTAGGGGACCTACAAGCATTCTCCGTGTCCTCAGATTGCCTAGAATTCGGGCCCGGTGATTCTCACATTATCCTGATACCCCGGCCCGACTACGTGACCAAAGTTCCCACCACTCTCTTTCGGGACCAGGTGGTGAACTTGCAGGCGCTCCCCACCGGGGAGGAAGACCCAACCCCTTCCGTGTTGTGTCCAGTGCATTGCGCCTCTACTTGAACCGCACGCAGAGCTTCAGGAGCACTGAGCAGCTCTTTGTCTGTTTTGAAGGTCAGCAGAAGGGGAGGGCTGTCTCCAAACAGAGATTGGCGCACTGGATTGTGGACGCCGTCACTACGGCATACCGGTCCCAAGATCGCCCGGGCCCACTAGCAGTGAGAGCTCACTCCACCCGGGGTGTAGCCTCCTCGTGGGTACTGGCTCAGGGCGCCTCTCTGGCAGACATCTGCAGAGCTGCGGGTTGGGCTACGCCCAACACCTTCACAAGGTTCTACAGCCTCCGCATAGAACCGGTGTCAGCTCGAGTCTTGCATGGTAACAGGTAAGACCGGCGGCCGGTAGGGCGTATGCCTGCGAAAGTACCTCCCCCCTTCCTTCTAAGCGTGCTATTCTCGCCTCCCTTCTTCCCCCACTGGGTGAAGAACAGGCATTCCATCCATCACAAAGCACCTCCTGCGGGCGGGCTGGGCAGAGCAGCCCTGCCCCCTTAGGTCGGGTACCAGCTGAGTTATCTACCGCATAGCTCTAACTGGACCTAGCGCTCCAGACGTAGTAACACCCCAACCGGGCGGTTCCATCTGATGTATCCTCATGATTGGTTCCCACCTTGGTAACCCATGACCTTCCCTAGGTGGACCTCAACCTTGCGGCACTTCCTTCAGTCCGCACATTCCTCCCATGAGTTCTCCCCTGACGGCGAGACCATGTTGATGTCTCCACTGAACTCCTCCCTACGGTAGGAAGTGGTGTCTGTAGCGCGTTCCCCCACTGAGGAAATAGCGCTTACCCAGTGGCCCTTACGGTGCCGGGCGGCGTCTCACTGTTAGAGAGACATGGCCTCCGCCTGTGACGGCAGGTGGCAGGGGCTTCCCACCTTTTCAAAAGCTCTGGGACCCCCTACCCATCCACTGGACGGTTACAATTTCGCGCTAGCGCTCACATCTGACACACCCAGACCAGTCACCGTCGCTTCGCTAGAGATTGTGATGTGGCACAGCGCCGTGGTGTTTTCCACAGGAACCCCATCTGTCGGTTCGACACAACGTCGAGAGACCGACAGAAAGGGAACGTCTTGGTTACGGATGTAACCACAGTTCCATGATGGAGGGAACGAGACGTTGTGTCCTCCATGCCACAACACGTGCCACCCGCTGCAGCAGTCGAGAGAGGCTCTCAGGCTCCTCAGCCCAAAGGTGAATGAATGCAGCATGCCGTCTCCCTTTTATACCCGGATATCCGGGGGTGGAGTCCGGCATGCAAATTTCATTCGCCAATTTCATTGGCCTTTTCTAAACTAGTCAGAAGTTGATAGGTTCTCAAGACGAACCCCATCTGTCGGCTCGACACAACATCTCGTTCCCTCTATCAGGGAACTGAGGTTACATCCGTAACAAAGACGTTTTCTGTACAGCTAATACAACCATTCCACACATACTGCTCCTGCATTTTCAGTTTGGCTACAGTACTGCAGGCTGCACCAGTGAACCTATTATTTAGGCCTTGTATATGCCGAAAGCAACAAAATGTAATGAGTGGTGTCAAACATTTATTTTAATCATGTTATCTGCAGCAAGCTCTGATGATGACCATCGTGAATTTAGCCCAGAACTTTGTGGGCAGCAACAACGTCAACATTCTTCAGCCTCTTGGTCAGTTTGGTACCCGTATCAATGGCGGTAAAGATGCTGCCAGCCCTCGTTACATCTTCACTATGCTCAGGTAAGACTCACTAGGCTTAATATTTTATAATTTCTGTTGATAACACAGCTTACACACTGAGGTCTTCGTGACGCATTGGTTAATGTTTCTATCTTCTCTCAGTCCACTGGCCAAACTGCTGTTTTCTTCTTTGGACTCCAATCTGCTGAAGTTCTTGTATGACGACAACCAGAAGGTGGAGCCGGAGTGGTACATACCCATCATTCCCATGGTACTGGTGAACGGAGCTGAGGGCATCGGTACAGGCTGGGCCTGTAAGATCCCTAACTATGACCCACGAGAGATTGTCAACAACATCAACCGTTTGCTCAACCATCAGGACCCCCTGCCCATGGTAATAACAACAAAAATAACACACAGGGGCAACCCTGATCTTGTTTGTGTGAAAGGACCATATTACAAAGGTTAAACATGTTGTAAAAATAAACAGTAAGGTTTATAGTAGTGTGATTGTGTCTTCATCAGCTGCCGCGCTACAAGAACTTTAAAGGTGTGATTCACGAGCTGGGACAGAACCAGTATTTGGTGAGCGGGGAGGTGTCTGTCCTGGACAAAAACACCATTGAGATCATTGAGCTGCCCGTTCGCACATGGACTCAGGTAACGTGTGGACATCAGGACTTTGGTTTCAGGATAACTGGTGTGCTGCTGATGTCTGATGTGATTCTCTCTCTCTCTTTCAGGCATATAAGGAGTCTGTTCTGGAGCCCATGCTTCAGGGAACAGATAAAACTCCTCCTCTGATCTCGGACTATAAGGAGTATCACACAGACAGTACAGTAAAGTTTGTGGTGCGTATGACAGAGGAGAAGTTGGCACAGGCGGAGGCAGCCGGTCTTCACAAAGTCTTCAAACTGCAGTCCTCTCTCACCTGCAACTCCATGGTACGGATCAGGAGACAAGTCATAGAAGACACTTTGAATGGTCTTTAGTCTTGCTGACATGTTTTGATGATGCGTATGTGTGCAGGTGCTGTTTGATCACATGGGCTGTCTGAAGCGTTACGAGTCCGTTCAGGACATTCTCAAGGAGTTCTTCGAGCTGCGTCTGCACTATTATAAACTGAGGAAGGACTGGCTGGTGGGCAGTCTGGGTGCCGAAGCGGCCAAACTCTCCAACCAGGCTCGATTCGTCCTGGAAAAGATTGAAGGGAAAATTGCAATCGGTGAGATGTGATTTAAAGAAGCTGTTGTGCTAGTGAGTGAAACCATGTGTATCGCCGGATGTGAAATGAGATGAGTGAAGAGCAAACGAAGCGTCTCTCAGTGTATGTAATTGGTGTGTTTTATATTTACAGAGAACAAGTCAAAGAGAGATCTGATCCGGATGCTTGTGCAGAAAGGATTTGAATCGGACCCGGTCGCTGCGTGGAATAAAGCTCAGGAGAAGGTAATTCTGAATGGAGACGCCGAGACGGATGCTTCAAACCAATCGTTCAATATATATACAGCAGATCATGTTCAGATAGAAACGTCTTGGTTACGGATGTAACCTCGGTTCCCTGATGGAGGGAACGAGACGTTGTGTCGAACCGACAGAATGGGGTTTGTCTTGAGAACCTATCATCTTCTGAGTATTTAGAAAAGGCCAATGAAAATTGGCGAATGAAATTTGCATGCCGGGCTCCTCCCCGGATGTCCGGGTATAAGAGGGAAGCCGGCGTGCTCATTCATTCACCTTTTGTTCTTCAGAGCCTACGCATCTGATGAGCTTCTCTACGATCT
>NC_079905.1:23149866-23173194 GCF_024868665.1 Triplophysa rosa | reverse complement strand
GAGCAGCGAGGGTGATATGAGGATTACTGTGAGCGCTAATCCGTCAGCCACTGGCTCGCGGACCGTTCGCACCTCGTCTCGCTCATCTGACCGTTCCCCATGAGACGGTCCCACCGTCTTGTTCCTCAACCACGTATTCGGAAACGAGATGTCCATTACAGCATCGGAGGATGACTTACTGGCATCGGACTCCGACGATTCCTCAGAGCTCGAGCCCAGGAAGAAGCGGACGTCGAAATGTCAGCCATGCTTTCCCGGGCCGCCGGCATTGGGTTGCAGTGCACTGCACTGCCTCTCCCAACACTCGCGGATGCTCCCATGCTTCGGGCCGAGGTCGCCACCCCTCTGGAGAGGAAGCGATCGTGCTCGTCCCTCTAGCCGAGATGTTGAGTGGCAAGGAGACAAGGAGATCCTGAGTGGCCTACCCCCTGCGGCATTTAAGACCATCACTCAGGCTTGGGCCCTGGCCACTAGGCGGCTATACACCTGTAAGTGGTGCCTCTTCTCATCCTGGTGCTCTTCTCGAAGAGAAGACCCGCGGAGTTGCACGATCGGGAACATGCTGTCCTTCCAGAGACTCGAGAGTAATCTCTCCCCATCCACACTGAACGTGTATGTAGCCGCTATTGCCGCTCATCACGACCCAGTTGCTGGTAAGTCTCTAGGACAGCACAACCTGATCATTTGGTTCCTAAGGGGCACGGGAAGGCACTGCCTCACCCGCGCTCCATACCCTCTTGCGACCTTGATGCGGTCCTGGAGCCCCTCGGAGATGCCGCGCTTTCTCACCTCATAATGAAGACGACTCTCCGGATGGCGCTCAAGAGGGTAGCGGACTTACAAGCATTCTCCATGTCCACAGACTGCCTAGAACTCGGGCCCGGTGATTCTCAAGCTATCCTGAGACCCCGGCCCGGCTACGTGCCCAAAGTTCCCACCACTCCCCCTAGACACCAGGTGGTGAACTTACAGGCGCTCCCCACCGGGGTGGAAGACCCAACTTCCTCCGTGTTGTGTTCAGTACGCGCATTGCACCTCTGCTTGGACCGCACGCAGAGCCGCAGGAGCTCTGAGCAGCTCTTTGTCTGTTTGGAGATCAGCAGGGAGGGCTGTCTCAAACAGAGATTGGCAAACTGGATCATGGATGCCATCACTACGGCGTACCTGTCCTATGATCGCCCGCGCCCACTGGGTGAGAGATCTCTCCACACCGAGTACATCCTCCTCGTGGGCACTGGCTCGAGACGCCTCTCTGGCAGACATCTGCAGATCTGCGGGTTGGGCTACACCCACCACCTTCGCGAGGTCCTACAGCCGCCGCGTAAACCGGTATCAGCTCGAGTCTTGCAGGCATCAGGCAAGACCGGCGGCCGGTAGGGTGTACACCTTTGACAGTACCCCCCCCCTTTCTTATAGGTGGGTCAGCGTACTAAAATTAGCCTCCCTTCTTCCCCCACTGGGCGAAGAACAGGCACTCCATCCATCACTAAGCAAGCACCTCCTGTGGGCGGGCTGGGCAGAGCAGCCCTGCCCCTTAGGCCGGGTACCAACTGAGTTATCCACAACATAGCTCTAACCGGACCTAGTGCTACCGGACGTTGTAACCCCCCAGCAGGGCGGTTCCGTCTGATGTATCCTCATGATTGGTTCCCACCTTGGTAACCCATGACCTTCCCATGACCCTCCACCTAGGTGTGGGCGATATGAGCTCAAATTCATATCACTGTATTTTTCACTGTCCAGTCGATATCGATATTTCGATATGATAAAAACATATGGAATCACATTTTAGTACACCTTAGTTAAATTACTAAAAAAAGTCAGGGATGGGACATAGACCTTAAAAGACTTTTATTTAAACACATTTAATGAACATATGGGATAAAGAAAATGAAAATATTTTGCTACATGGAGAATAAGGTAAGGTAAAAGGTAACTCAGTTGTTATACACTGTAATACTTTCAATCAAATCTTTTAAAGCTTCAGCTAGTACCAACCAATACTCACATCAACTTTCTTAAAGTTTTTTTTAAAAAAAAAAATAAAATTTTTTATCAAACAGAGCAAAATTTCAACATGAGGTAGAAATTAAATTAAATACTATGTAAAATAAAATAAAATAAAATACTGTATAGTACATAGGGGATAAAGAAGATTACTACAAGGAAAATGTAGTTTATACAAACTTAAATACTGTAAGCTTTTTAACCTAGTCTTCAGGCGTGCGCCGCCTTCGGGACGATCTGTTGTACGCATTTGGGTGCATGTCTCATATTCGCGGACATGCATGGTTTTCAAGTGGTGAAAGAGATTGCTAGTGTTTCCACCTTTGGCTGCAACAACACGGCGGCACAACTTGCAGAGTATGGTTTGTTGGTCGATGTCAGAGATTTTGAACCCAAACCAGTTCCATACGACAGCGGAGCCCCCTTTTTTTTAACTAATTCCTCGTGCTGTTCAACAACCTCACTTTCTGCGCGTTCGCTCAAATTTTTCACTCAAATCTCACGTTCAATCTCATGAATTCGCAAACTGCAGTTGCTTGTGCACGCTTGATTGTTGCTGTGGCGTGTTTGAGTAACGTTCGGTGGTTTGTGCTCTATTAATTTGGACTGTTAAGGCGCTCTCTGTTTGATTACTAATGCCTGTGTAGCGCCAAGTTGAGAGGACAAAAGATTAAAACGTTCACCCTCGACTCTGTGTCTTCATTAGCAGTGTTAACAGTTGACTAATTGAACAAAGCAATATAAATGCAAAATTAGAGTTCATGAATATATAACGGTATACATGATATAGCAAAATTCATATCATGGCACAAAACAATACCGGTAGTCACGTACATACCGGTATATCGCCCAGCCCTACCTCCACCTCGCGGTTAACTCCTTCAGTCCGCACATTCCTCCCATGAGTTCTCCCCATCGGTGAGACCATGTTGGTATCTCCACTAGACTCCTCCCTGCGGTAGGAAGTGGTCTCTGTAGCGCATCCCCCATTTGAGGAAGTAGCGCTTACCCAGTGGCCTTACGGTACCGGGCGGCTCCTCGCTGTTAGAGAAACAAGGCCGCCGCCTGTGAGGCCGAAGGCAGGGGCCTTCCCACCTTTCAAGAAAGCTCTGGGACCCCCTACTTACCCACTGGTAAGTTACAATTTCGCGGTAGCGCTCAAGGCTGACACGCCCAGGCCAGTCACCGTCGCTTCGCTGGATATTGTGACAGGGCACAGTGTTGTGCCGTTTTCCATAGGAACCCCATCTGTCGGCTCGACACAACGCCGAGAGACCGTCAGAAAGGGAATGTCTTGGTTACGGATGTAACCTCAGTTCCCTGATGGAGGGAACGAGACGTGGTGTCCTTCTTGCCACAACACGTGCCGTCCACTGCAGCAGTCGTGAGAGGTCTCAGGCTCCTCAGAACTAAGGTGAATGAATGCAGCATGCCGTCTCCCTTTAATACCCGGATATCCGGGGGCGGAGTCCGTCATGCAAATTTCATTCGCCAATTTCATTGGCCTTTTCTAAGAAGTCGGAAGCGATTGGTTATCAGGGACGAACCCCATCTGTCGGTTCGACACAACGTCTCGTTCCCTCCATCAGGGAACCGAGGTTACATCCGTAACCAAGACGTTTTACAAGGTTAAGTTTCTACAAGATATTTGTTAAAAGTACAAAAATAGTAATTGAAGGAAAATGAGGTGTAGATGAAGACAAGCAGTGTTTTTCATTGATAAGCACACAGTGATAAACAGCCTTATTTCCTCTCATGTGGGTTTTGAATCAGATCTCTGATAGATTCTGTTGATTGATGTGGTGTTGTGTAGTTTTAGCACAGGCTCACTGTGTGTGTGTGTTTGCGATTGCTTGTGTTAATGATGTCAGTCATTGGAGGACGAGGATGGTGACGGGAATGACAGTGACAGCTCAGTGGACTCGAGCTCGTCGTCCGGACCAAACTTTAACTACATTCTCAACATGCCCCTGTGGTGTTTGACCAAAGAGAAGGTGGAAGATCTGCTCAAACAGAGAGACATGAAGGTACATCACTAAATCCATTACACTTGCCTCAGAGGCATTATTGATTCACGCATCATTTGTCCGATGATCTTTAAAGCGGTTCACGTAAAACTGGATGTTCAGTCAGAATTTACTCCTGATCAAACTCAACTGAGAACAGTGAAAGCAGTCGAGCTCATGAAAGTACTTTAGAATGAATCTGTGACTTCTGAAGCTGAGTGAGGACTGTGTGTGTGTGTGTGATACAGAGATCAGAACTGAATGAACTCCAGAAGAAGATTCCTGAAGATCTGTGGAGAGAAGATCTCGCCGTCTTCATAGAGGAGCTGGACGTGAGTCTCCTTACAGAGTGACAGTCCTCATGACCCGAGTGTGTATGAGATCTTCATGTGTGTGTGTGTTTGTATCTCAGCGCTTGGAGGAGCAGGAGAAAGAGAGCGTGAACTCGGGCAAGGCTGTGAAGCTGGTGAAAGGGAAGGTGGGCAAACCCAAAGTGAAGAAGATGCATCTGGAGGAAACTCTGCCGTCTCCGTTCGGCCGTAGGGTAGAACCTCAGATCACACAGGCCATGAAAGCCGATGCCTCCAAGAAACTCAACAAGAAGAAGAAGGTAAACATCTGTCTGTGTGTGTGTGTGTGTGTCACACGAGGACTGTCAGAGAGCTCAGTGTTCTTTCTGATGTGTCAGGGTGAAGCAGACGCAGTGTTGAAGTTGGAGTTCGATGAGGACAGCGCTTTGGGCTCAAACGGAGGAACAGCAGAGAATTCTCTTATTTCACCATCAGGCCTGCCCAACCCTGGAGCCGGAGCCAAAGCCCCGCGGGTCAAGAGAGAGAAGAAAGAACCCGGTAAGGACAGACGTTATTGTTTCAACTCTTCATCATCATCATCAGGCTGTCTGTGACACAGATGTGTGTTGTGTTGTGTTGGTCTCTCAGGTACTCCGAGACAAAGGAAACCCGCTGGTGTTAAAGGCCCAGGCAAGAAAGTAAAGAAGAGGAACCCCTGGTCAGAAGATGAAGATGATGATGAGAAATCTGATAATGAGCTGGATGAAAGTGGACCTGTCATTCCCAGAGACACCACATCCAGACGAGCATCAGGTCAGTGCGTTCCTCCTCATACACGCGTCTTCCTCCCCATACACGCGTCTTCCTCCTCATACACGCGTCTTCCTCCTCATTCCTCCTCATACACGCGTCTTCCTCCTCATACACGCGTCTTCCTCCTCATACACGCGTCTTCCTCCTCATACACGCGTCTTCCTCCTCATACACGCGTCTTCCTCCTCATACACGCGTCTTCCTCCTCATACACGCGTCTTCCTCCTCATACACGCGTCTTCCTCCTCATACACGCGTCTTCCTCCTCATACACGCGTCTTCCTCCTCATACACGCGTCTT
Organism: Triplophysa rosa; assembly: GCF_024868665.1. Taxonomy (NCBI): domain Eukaryota; kingdom Metazoa; phylum Chordata; class Actinopteri; order Cypriniformes; family Nemacheilidae; genus Triplophysa; species Triplophysa rosa. The sequence goes on along the minus strand of NC_079905.1, from coordinate 23,167,777 downwards.
CCTCCTCATACACGCGTCTTCCTCCTCATACACGCGTCTTCCTCCTCATACACGCGTCTTCCTCCTCATACACGCGTCTTCCTCCTCATACACGCGTCTTCCTCCTCATACACGCGTCTTCCTCCTCATACACGCGTCTTCCTCCTCATACACGCGTCTTCCTCCTCATACACGCGTCTTCCTCCTCATACACGCGTCTTCCTCCTCATACACGCGTCTTCCTCCTCATACACGCGTCTTCCTCCTCATACACGCGTCTTCCTCCTCATACACGCGTCTTCCTCCTCATACACGCGTCTTCCTCCTCATACACGCGTCTTCCTCCTCATACACGCGTCTTCCTCCTCATACACGCGTCTTCCTCCTCATACACGCGTCTTCCTCCTCATACACGCGTCTTCCTCCTCATACACGCGTCTTCCTCCTCATACACGCGTCTTCCTCCTCATACACGCGTCTTCCTCCTCATACACGCGTCTTCCTCCTCATACACGCGTCTTCCTCCTCATACACGCGTCTTCCTCCTCATACACGCGTCTTCCTCCTCATACACGCGTCTTCCTCCTCATACACGCGTCTTCCTCCTCATACACGCGTCTTCCTCCTCATACACGCGTCTTCCTCCTCATACACGCGTCTTCCTCCTCATACACGCGTCTTCCTCCTCATACACGCGTCTTCCTCCTCATACACGCGTCTTCCTCCTCATACACGCGTCTTCCTCCTCATACACGCGTCTTCCTCCTCATACACGCGTCTTCCTCCTCATACACGCGTCTTCCTCCTCATACACGCGTCTTCCTCCTCATACACGCGTCTTCCTCCTCATACACGCGTCTTCCTCCTCATACACGCGTCTTCCTCCTCATACACGCGTCTTCCTCCTCATACACGCGTCTTCCTCCTCATACACGCGTCTTCCTCCTCATACACGCGTCTTCCTCCTCATACACGCGTCTTCCTCCTCATACACGCGTCTTCCTCCTCATACACGCGTCTTCCTCCTCATACACGCGTCTTCCTCCCCATACACGCGTCTTCCTCCCCATACACGCTCTTCCTTCATCAGTGAAACTGAACTCGTGTGTGTGTGTGTGTGTGTGTGTGTGTGTGTGTGTGTGTTACAGCCGTGAAGGCCAAGTACACATTTGACTTCTCTGAGGAGGAAGAGGATGATGGTGATGAAGAACAGGACAATGATGCTTCGCGCTCTCCAGTTCAGACCTACAGAACAAATCCAGCAGAACAAAACAATAATGTTGATGAAGATGATGATGATATATTACCTTCAAAAACAACATTCACCACGTATGTACATCTGCATCTCTTCACTTCACTCTGAGAAATATAAATATTCATCTGCTGCTCATGTTTCACAACACATGATATTCTGTGCCCTTACGAGTATGCTTCATTTTGTGACGTTCACTAAAGCAAAAGTCAACTGTTTTAAGTATACCTAGTGTATTAAGTACTAGTGTCCCTGTAAGTGTGCTATTTCAACACTATTTGGGACTAAACTGGCTACTTTTTGGTTAATAAAACAGCAGTAAACTCGAGTACACAGTTAGTTTATAGCTGTTTTTCACTGAAATTTATACTTGAAATCTATATGAAATATATCTAATATAATGGTATACTAATATTTTTAGTTTGACAGAAGTATAGTTGAAGCACACTTAAAAAACTACTTTGTAAGGGCATACATAAAAGTGAAGCTATTTTTAAAACCATTACAGTTTTGTGCACCTTGTGACATTATATTCCTTAGAACTAAACACATATCTCATAATATATGATTGAAATGGTAATGTTTTTCTGCAGCATTGTGGTGTTACACTAGTATTGACAGTAATGAGTCTGTGATTTATAGGTCTGTGTCAGCAGTGAAGAAAGAGACAGAGAGTGTGTTCTCATCTAAAGCCACATATGCTGACAAGAGCAGTGACGACGGTACGTGTGTGTGTGTGAACATGTCATTCAGTTGTATGCTGGTGTATATGTTGTGTTCATGTTGTTGTTGTGATTTGTGATTTGTGGATCAGATGTGAAGTCAGACAGTGATGATGAGCGGCCTCCAGTCTTCTCATCATATTCCAGTACTTCTGCCATGGACAAACCAGCAGCTAAGAAAGGTAAACGTCTCCACACGGCCACCAGAGGGCATCCTACTCACACAACTGACTGCGTGTGTGCCGTTATTACTCAAAACAATAATATGACTGTAAATGTAATAACGCACACATGAAAAGCCACCTTTTCTGTCACAACAAGTTTGAAGTGACTACATTTGAGACGGGCCTGGAAGATGTTATGTTCGATGTGATTAACTTGCCTCAACTGTGCTGTAACCCTCTCTCGTAAACTTACACGTATTGCTTTGAATCTCTCTTCACTGACAGATGAAGCTCTGCTATACAGATGATGATGATGTCATTACTTACCACATAGTTGATTGCAGGATAAAGACAAGCGCAATAACATATATGTATTATACACGATTTTCTAGCTCCAGCTAAGAAAGCTACAGACGCAGCATCTAAACCGAAGAAAGCACCATCAAAAGCCAAAAAGCCCAATACATCCGTGTGGGACTCGGACTCAGACACGGCTGTTAAAAAAGCTCCAGCATCAGCATCATCAGTGAAGGGCATCAGTAAAGGACGAGGCAGAAAGAGAAAACAGTCGAGCTCAGAGGAGGATGAGTATAACCCTGTGAAGAAGACTGGAAAAAACACCAGCAGCAGCAGCAGCAGCAGCAGGGTGAGGACAATCAGAGCAAACTCAACTTATCGTGTTTCAGTTTGAGTTTGGGTTCTCATGTTGTGTTTTTATCGGCTTCTAGAAAATGAAGAAAGTGTCTGATGATGATGACGATGATGATGCAGGCATGAACAGCTTCAGTCGATTGGACACGGGCAGAGATCGCTCCGGTCGAGCTAAGAAAGAAGTCAAGTACTTTGCAGAGTCGGATAATGATGACGATGACAACGACATGTTTGACTAGAACACACACACACACACACACACACACAAAACAGACGCTTGTTGAAGAACAGATTAAGTGTCTCTGCCCAGCAGAACTTTTGTACATTTACCCTCCATTTTATTTGTTTTTTTTTATCGTGATGTTTAATTCTTTCTACTGTGTAGCTGTTTTACTCTTTTTATTATTGTTATTATTATTATTATTGGTATTATTGTTATGATACATTGATAATGTTGTTTTTTTAATCATTGAAGTGTATTCGTCTGAGCAGCTTTTAGACGTTTAGGCTGCTGTGCTTCAGCACCTTTTAATGGTTTAAAATGAGAAATGGTGAACCTTTTTGAGATGACTTGGAAATAAATATGAAATGTAAATTATTCCTTGGTGTCAGAAACGTTCATTTAGCAACGTAAACTCTAAGCTAACATGAGACCAGCCTGTTAAAATCAGTTATGGCAGAAATAAGAAGCGGGGGTCTTGTGTCTCACTGAAGGGGCTTATTTCTGTGATAACAGCCGGCTGCTTGTACATTATCCCGCTTATTACACGCCTACTTGCCACATGAGAAACAAACTGGACATGAAATGTGAATTTGAAATATTTTATTTGCTCATTTTTACCGAATGCAGACCTTCAGTGAGGAAAAGCCGTTTACTTTCGGTTTTAAGGTTAGACACGACGTTCAAACGTCACGAACAGGCAATTTGGTTTAATCATTTGTGAATATAATGTCATATGTGATTAAAAGACATATTTATATTTCATTTGTCAAAAAACCTGTCAAAATGATTTTTGAGAGGTTGTTATCTGGGAATAACGAACCTGCAATGTCACGACAGGCCAATCAGAATCAAGCATTCCAACGAGCCATTTAATAATTAAGCAATAACATCATGGTCCTCCTAAGACATGTAAAAAAAAAGAGCTTAATTTATATTAAATATGAAATATTCCTTTAAGGGTTTTTGATATATAAAAATGTTGATATGAAACATGAATGTATTTGATATATAATAGAGGAACATTTGACAAATGGCCTAGATAAAATACGAAACATTCCTCTGTCTAAATACCTTCACACAGCTTTAATTTAAAATAAATACAATTTTATTGTTTTGCCAGAACGTTTGATGATAATGAGATGAACAAAAGCATTGTTATATACAAACAAGACTGAAGCGAAACAGGAGCCGCACAAACAGATCTGTTCTCAACAGACATACACTTGGATGATGAGGGACAGAATGCTCTTGAACTGTCATTGTCCAAACCCCTCGGGTCCGTAAGTTCATTACACAAGCAAATCTCATGCTGAAGAGCATGACACAATTATAAAAGAGCGTGAAGGATTCTTTCAGTAAAAAAGGTCATCCGTTTCCTTACAAGCTTCCAGTTTAAATGGTTCTTGAAATGAGAAAAGAAATCTAAAGGGCTGTTTCATCATGTCCATTTCATTAAGTTTGTTTGAGATCAGCAGACAGTATGGCAACAGTAACAACATGATATTATTATTAGTAAAAACTCAGATCACATTCAACACAATACAAGATGATTTCAACAACAGATTCTGAAAGTCTCTAGTGATGTATAGTTAATAGGGGGGGCAGTCATGGCCTAATGGTTAGAGAGTTGGACTCGTGACCAGAAGGTTGCCGGTTGGATTCCCAGGGCCGGTGGGTAACGACTGAGGTGTCCTTGAGCAAGGCACCTTACCCCTACTTGTTCCCCGGGCGCAAGTGGTGTGTTCACCACTTGCTGTGCGTGTGTTCACTACTCTCTGGATGGGTTAAATGCAGAGGTCACATTTCGGGTATGGGTCACCATATCTGACTAATAGGTCACTTTCACTTCACTTTCACTTTCACTTAATATGATGTTGAAATTGAACCTAAATAATCAAATAATAGTTGACCCATAAATGATGATCTGTCATGATTTACTCCACTTCTAATTGTTCTTCCATAAAACACAAACAGAGACTTTAAAAGATGTCCTGGACACTCGTTTCCATGCAATGACAAATATCCAACAATTCTCCTTTTGTGCTTTACAGAAATAAGTCATACTTGTTTGTAGCAAGTTAAGAAATGATGACAGAATATTATTACAATGTGAACTGAACCTTTCAACATTGATAGCTTACAGTGATAATGACGTGAGGATTGTAAATGCTTAAGGAAACTGTGGGTCAATGTTAAAAAAGACATTTGTGAGTGGTTTCATTTCACTGCAGAGACGCATACAGCTTCAACACAAAACACTGAGAAAAAACATGACATGAGGTACGAAAACAAAATACTGCATTACATCTTATTCACATTCATGAGATGAAGTTGTGTTGAGAGACAGACTGGGGTTTGATCTTGAGAACCTATCATCTCCGAGAGGAATTTAAAATGCCAATGGGCTTTGGCGAATGGCACACGCATGCCAGTCCCCACCCTGTGCATACGGGTAAAAAAGGAAGATGGCTGTGGTCATTCATTCACCCTTTGGGCTGAGGAACCTGAGAGATATCTCCCGGTCGCTGCAGCGGGTCGGCAAAGCGTTGTGGCATGAAGACACAACGTCTCGCTCCCTCCATCAGGGAACAGAGGTTACAGTCGTAACCGAGACGTTCCCCTTCAGTAGGTCTCTCGACGTTGTGTTGAGAGACAGACTGGGGACCTATCTTTACACGCCACGGCGCTGAGCCGTATCATGACCTCAAGTGGAGCGACACTGACTGGACTAGCGAGTCACAAGTGAGCGCTACTGCGAGACGTAATCTTCCAGTGGGATCAGTACTTAGTAGCCTACTGAGAGACACAACATGACGGCCGCACGGACGATGGCGTTCGTCTCTATTAGCGAGACGCCGCCTGACAGGTTCGCCAACAGGGGAACCAATCGACATATGGGACGACCCTGCAGGGGAGTCACTAGGTATGGGGTAACAGTCCGAGTACAGGGGTCCACAAAAGCAGGGGTGACTCTACCAGTACTGGAAACAATTACAAATGCTTAGTGATGGAATGCCTGTAGTTCGCCCTAAGGGGGGATGTAAGGAGGCTAGATTAGCACACTAGACTTGCCCGGGGAGGGGGAGAGGGCGCTTTCGCAGGCGTACGCCCAACCCAGTTGCCGGCCTCACAAGCCGGTGGCGTGTAAGTCCTGACACTGGTTCCACACGGAGGTTGTAAAACCTTGTGAAGGTACTGGGCGTAGCCCAACCCGCAGCACTAAATATGCCTGCCAGAGAGGCGCCCTGCGCCAGTGCCCACGAGGAGGCCATACCCCGGGTGGAGTGGGCTCTCACTGCAATCAGGCATGGGTGATCTTGGGACCGGTATGCCAAAGTAATGGCATCCACGATCCAGTGCACCAATCTCTGGCGTCTCTGAGGGGCTCGAAAGGGGCTGTACAAAGGCACTGTAGGACCACATTAAGGTCCCAAGAGGGTACCGAGTGCGGTTGAGGTGGATTCACCCTTCTCGTGCCCCTGAAGAACCTGGTGACCAGGTCATGTTGGCCGAGAGACTTACCCTCCACGAGATCGTGATAAATGGCAATAGCGGCTACATACACTTTCAGCGTGGATGGGGAGAGGTTGCTCTCGAGTCTCTCTTGTAGGAAGGCCAACGCTGACCCGATCGGGCAACTCCGTGGGTTCTCCCCTCACCGTCAGAGCCACCAGGTCTGAAAACCAAGTCTGGTTGGGCCAGTAGGGCACAACTAACAGTACTCGGTGTCCCTCTTCCCTGACCTTGCACAGGACCAGCTGCGTGGTAAGGCATCCATGCCGAGGGCTCCCTCGGTCAGGCAGTACCAAAGCAGGCAATGGGTGGAGTCCGGGGAGGCAAACAGGTCCACCTGTGCATGGCCAAACCGCTCCCATATGAGCCGGACTGCGCGGGGATGGAGTCGCCATTCTCCACGAGGCGTCCCCTACCGAGAGAGTGCATCGGCTGTCTGGTTCAGGTTGCCCGGGATGAAGGTGGCTCGCAGGGACTTGATCACCTGCTGACTCCAGAGGAGGAGGCGTCGGGCGAGTTGTGACATCTGCCGTGAGCGTATGCCGCCTTGGTGATTGATGTACACCACGGCAGTTATGCTGTCCGACCGGACCAGCACGTGTTTGTCCTGCACGAGGGGTTGAGACCTCCTCAGTGCCAAGAGGACAGCCAACAACTCTAGGCAGTTGATGTGCCACCGCAGCCAGGGACCCGTCCACTGCCCCGATACAGCATGCCCGTTGCACACAGCACCCCACCCCTGCAGGGAGGTGTCTATCGTAACCACGACGCACCTCGAAACCTGCCCGAGTGGAACCCTCAGAGAAAGTCCAAGTCTGACCAATGCACTCATGCCAAGCGCCCAAGTACCGTGACAGCGGAACCAGAGGGACAATCTGCTTCACCGTGCCGTGGGGGGTGGTTCGGTGGCTGACAGAGCGGTCACCTCGCACAGGGCGGAACCCCGGGGAAGTTGACGGCTCTGCTGACAGCGAGAAGTTGTGTTGCCGTCGTAGAAGTCTGTTGTGTCGTATCGAGAGTGCTGCGGAGAAGCCCAGAGAGAGAGAAGCTCTTTTAAGAGAGAGTGGGCGCCCGGCCCTAAAAAGGGTTTGGCTTGGGTGGGGGACGTGGCAGGTGGCATCCCGCTTCGACCGGCCGGTGATGACCTGGCCGGGTTTGGTCGGGCCCGCTGTTAATCTCAATCACCCTGGCTCATTCTGTCAGGGCTGCTCTGTCTCCTAGGCAGGTTCCCAATGAGGTTTAAGCCCAGAGCGCCCGCCATGCCTTCCCATCAACCAGATCTTAACGCTTTGACTTATGACCCGATGGGTCGCCATAGCATTATGAACCTGATGGACCGCCATAGCGTGGAGGGCGGAGGTAGTTTAACCCACAGCATCACAAGTCTTCGACACGAGTGTCAAAGAGCTTACATGCCCTGGAAGAGAGCCTTGGTCGACCCCTCCAAGTTGCAGCGTCTGCGTTGCACCGCGACTGAACATTTCACCTGGGGGATGTCGACATATCCCTTAGCTGCCCCACCGTCCAGGGAAGTAACAGCTCCTGAGCCCGTCAGTCGGGAACGCGCCACGAACGGCATTTTCCACATCTTTGTGAGCTCCTCATGCGCCTCCAGGTCATGCCCGGGCAAGCACGACCGTCATCTCTGCGTCGCCTCGTCTTGGGCTCGACCGCCCGGGGGCGGGAGCTCCAAGGGGTCTCCGCATTCGATGCCAGGAGGTAGCTGTCCGACATTATGACAGAAAGTTTTCCCCCATCCCGTTGTCGAGTCTGCCCGCTATGGGACGGTACACTGCCGAAGCGGCAATCGAACTCACTCGGGAAGCAGACGATGGAGTCTGTGACTGTGGAGTCAGAGGATTAGTCTGTCATACCCAAGAACACAGCTGCGAGACATGCCCGAAGACACCACAGACTGTGAGAGGAAATTTGCTCTTTTAGAAATATCTGCGGCTCGCTGCCGAGACGCCCAGGGGAAGTTCGCTACCGAGAGGGAGAAATCTGCTACTTCTCGTCATAGATCCAGCAGTCTGGAAGGAGAATTCTCGGAGAGAAGAATTGCTTGTCATGCAGGTTCCGAAGAACAAAAGATGAGTGAATGGCCGCCGCCACCTCCCTTTTATACCCGTATGCACGGGGCAGGACTGGTGTGTGTGTGCCATTCGCCAAAGCCCATTGGCGTTTTAAATTCCTCTCGGAGATGATAGGTTCTCAAGATCAAACCCCAGTCTGTCTCTCAACACAACGTCGAGAGACAGACTGAAGGGGAACTGATCTTCTCACTTCTAAAGTCTGTTAATGTCAAAGTCAATGTGTGTTTCAAGAACATTTCAATTGAAAACCCATTTATCGAGTACAAAAGTGGAATGTTTATGCTGCAGTTTTCCATTCCAAGTCCCTTTCATCTTATGCAAACACAGAACGTCAGTCATACAGGTGTAAGTAAAAATGACACTTGCGGATTTTTTATTTTGGGTGAACTGTGAATGATGGTCCTGTATGACTTCATGTGAAGAAATTATTTGATTAGAGCTCACAGACAGAAACATTATCACCTTTAGAAGGCAAAAGAGAAGTAAAATATGGACAGTAAATCATGTCACGTAATATGACATTACTCTCAAGAGTTCAGTTCAAGTGCAATGAGAGAGTATGAACAAACGATTTTTTGATGCAGAAAAACATTCAAAGCCTTCGTGTTATGCTGAATCTGATCACAAATCAGCCAAACACAGATACTCAGATACACTTGTATTTCAATTAGAGGTATTTGACAAACTCGTGATCAGTTGATATAAAGCTCTCGTGATGAAGAATTCACTGAGCTGAAGGCTGTCACGTCACCCTGTCAAGATAATTCACTTGAAATAAAAAACACAATCTGCTCGCTGTATGAGTTTATCAGCCTCGCTGCAGAGGATTGCAATGTCCCGTAGATTTACTGCAAATAAAGATTATCCGTGATTCTGGTCACCGAATCCATGTGCGTTTAGAGTCAACCAGACGAATGAGACGTTCCAACAAAATCACTGAACAAGACCAATAGTGTCTAGAGCACTGAAATCACTGCTTACACTTCTCTTTTGAAGAGAATCCCTCACACATTCTCTTTATCATGTAGAATTAGGCCTGTCACAATATCAGATTATAACTACACCGTTATCATGGCCAAAACAATCCACCCAGATCATCAGTGAATAGATAAAGGCATCAGGTGTGTTTTTGGCCAATCAGTGTCAATCCAGTATATCATGACAGTCCTGTGAGGAACACAAGAGATGCTGTTTTACACTTTTTTAAACACAATGAAAGGGAACTGAACTGAAAAGGTCTGGTGAGAGCTTTGTGTGAGGAACAGACTTCGTATGTGTCATCACACACCATGCTTTTTGTTCTTATGTGAGGTGGACAGCTCCAGTCTCCACTGTATGTTTTTAAAAACATCTCTTGCGTTCCTCTGAAGAAAGAAAGTCATAAGGGTTTGGGTTTACACATAACTGTATTACTTCATTCCTCCAGTAACACTCATGTAGTGTTTGCATTTGTTGCAGTGAAACAAAGCAGCCGAAAGAGTTAATCTACTACATGACCGGTCGGAGTCTTCACCTCAAGACTTCCTCCATATGACGGCCTAAAACCACTCATTATAGACTTACGAGTGCAATCCCAGCAGTCTGACTGTATATGTAGAAAACGAAACAGCTTTAAATATACAAACAAATGTCAAATATTAGACTTCCATAACGTCTATATGCAAGAACATTCTAAACAGGTGCAATTATATAAGTGTATCATGGAGTCGAGCTCCTTTTAAAACGGGACGTATCGCATCGACCGATTATAAAGACAATGTAAAAAAGCACCACTAAATATGTCATAGAAACAGAGATATGACCATATGATGATATGTACAATATATGCAACAGCTTGACTGAGAGAAAGAGCGCGAATCACTTATTCAAAGTAAGAGCTTATCATGCACATGAAGAAATCCATACAGGAGACCTGAGGAGCTTCACATCTGTCACAACCATTGATAGCAGTAGAATTTGATTCTTCAGTCGTGTTTGTGATGTTTTACACCTCTAGGCCATTATCTGTTCTTAAAGCAGGGTAAAGTTACAAACATAGTGGAGGGCTCAGAGGTCCACCTTCAGTTCACCTGTACTGTGCAAAGGAGTGTCTGACAGTCTGAGGTTCCACATGCCCGTGGTTCTAGGGTTCCTCACTGGAGGACACAGCTCCAGAGCTGTCGGTGGGCTCCGGGGAGGGGGCGGAGGGCTTGGGGCTGCTGTTCTTCCCCGTGCTGCTCCTCTCTGTGGAGTTCTGTCCATCCTGACCCTCAGAGTTCTCTAGCATCTCCTGGATAAGAGGAGGCATTGATCCTGGAATCTCCATCTTTAAAGAGATCACTCGCTCCGCACCTGCAGGAAACAGTCCTTGTGAATTCTGTCACTATCAGAGGGTCAGGTATCTTATCTCGCAAATCATTTTCACTTGTTGTAAATGAGGAAATGTTATAAAAATCTTGAGTCAAATATGGAGTGCCACAAGGATCTGTTTTAGGCCCCACCCTTTTCTCCTTATACATGATTCCTCTGGGAGACATTTCAGGGCTTCAGACTGTGGCAAAGTGGATTTGGGCAAAATTTGGCCTGATTTTATAAATGTCATTATTAAACGGTCAGTTCTGGTCCTTGATTCTGATTGGCTGAGCTGAGTTCTAAGCCGTTATAAAATACCCTGATTTATAACGACTGACCGCATTACATAGCCTAAGCATAATTTTATTAACTTTATTTTATGAAACCTTGCTACGCATATGGAATAACCCTTTTATAAAAGCAATAAGCCCCGTTAAGCAGTGGGTTTACAGTGCATTTTATAACAGCTAAGGGGGTTTTAATGACTCCGCTTTACATCGTGCCACAACGCCCTTAGCTGTTGATATGTGGTTACATGTGATAGTGGGTTACAGTGCATAAAATGCACTGTAACCCACTGCTTCTTGGGGCTTATTGCTTAAGTAAAAAACGATTGTGAAATGATGGCGTTTCCATTAACCATTTTATCTGACTAAAGCCTGATTTTTTCCTCTCGCAATAAGTCGTTCTAAAAATCATGGCGAGAGATATCAATATTTCTGCATTTTTTTTCAAGAAATAGCGACATAGTCGTGTTTCTAAGAGTGAATGACAGGTGATTGTAGAGTCATCATCATCATACAGACCTTTAGCACTGATACTGCGCAGATCTGTGATCTTCATCAGAGTTTTGGGGAACATGTGCGGTTTACTGGGTCTGCGTTTCCTCACGTAGATCTTCAGCGCCTCCAGTAGAGGTTCCTGGAGCTCATCCACTTTAGACGGCTCCTCCAAATCCTGACGGTCTACACACACAGAGACAAAACATCAGGTGCAGTACCTCTCATGAACACCAGAGGGCAGTGTGTCTTCTCATATATCTGTAGATACTGTATACCAACTGATCTGCTGTGTTTCAGCTCTACTGTTGTCACATGACTTCTTTAATTTCAGGACTCCTGTTATCGTTTTATAAATAAAATGTTTATTTTATAATTTAATACACTTTTGGATTTTAACGTCACGTGAATAAAATACATAATACCTGTATATTTTGACTAATAAAATGAATGTATATGTTTGTTTTTCTAACAGTGTAGGGTGAAGCTGTAGGCATTGCATTATAATGTGGGATACAGGATCTGTCGAGAGCACTCATGTTTTATTGAATGCAAGAGTGCTTGTCTTAAAATGTTTGCTGTTATGTTTGTTTGTTTAGGTGAAAGTGTTATTCACCTCCCGAGATGAGGCAGATGGCAGACAGCAGTCCCGTCTCCGTGTCGTCCATCTCGATGGGCAGCAGTTGGTTGGCGAAAGTGAACACCAGATCTGTGAGCGGCCCGAAGCCGGCGTTGTGCATCTGTGTGCGGTTTAGCGTCAGGCCATCAGAGAACGTCATTGTGTCCTGATCCGGTGTATAACGCGTGCAGATACGCAAGATCTACACACACAAACACACAGTAACAGAACACCATCTTCATCACATGATAACAAAATAAACTGATCTAAAATCAGCACTTCCCATCTCAGATGTGTGTGTGTGTGTGTGTGTGTGTGTGTGTGTGCGTGCGTGTGTGTGTGTGTGTGTGTGTGGGAAGGGTAAACCCTACGGTATGGGACAAAATGTCCCCACAATGATGGCAATATCCAAAATACTTGTCCTTGTGGGGACATGTTTTGGTCCCCATGAGGAAACAAGCTTATAAATCATAGTGTGTGTGTGTGTGTGTGGGAAGGGTAAACCCTACGGTATGGGACAAAATGTCCCCACAATGATGGCAATATCCAAAATACTTGTCCTTGTGGGGACATGTTTTGGTCCCCATGAGGAAACAAGCTTATAAATCATACAGAATGAACTTTTGTGAAACTGTAAAAGAGCAGACAGTTGTGTGTGATTGTTAGGGTTAGGGGGAGGGAATATGATATACAGTTTGTACAGTATAAAAACCATTGTGTCGATGGAATGTCCCCATAAAACATAAAAACCCAACATGTGTGTGTGTGTGTGCGTGCGTGTGTGTGTGTGTGGGGGGGGTTCATGTGCAGTACACAGCGGGGGCCGCTGACAGTGATTGGCAGTACTGTCATGAAGATGAAATAGAATAAAACATGACTGCTACCAACAGCACACACACACACACACACACACACACACACACACACACACACACACACACACACACACGTTTGATCTTCCTCAACACAAACTCTAGGCACAACAGAACAGTGAGACTCTATCACAGGAAAACCACTGTGACTCATGAAACTGGACTGTGTGTGTGAAAGAATGAAAAAGTTTCTTGCACTAAACATATTTTGTCTCCAATTTCTGTTCTTGTGCATTTTCCACCTTTGTCTTTATATGTGTGTATTATTATCCCGGATTCATTTAAATGTCTTTCAAAGTCAATAAAACATCCATCAGTTTTATCAATGTTTTAACACCTACTGTATGTCTGAATCAGAAAGTGATTAATGATGATTAATCATTTGACAGCCTTACAGCTAAGCTTTCACTTTACTGACTATTTGATGAAAAAGCCTGATCATCATTCTATACAAACACGTGTGTGTGTGTTCATGTTTGTATATCCCGGTGGGGACCTAAACCTGAATTCACACCAACACATGTGGACTCGTGTCACTGTGGGGACCAAAATTGAGGTCCTCATGGGCAGAAAAGCTTATAAATTGTACAGAACAATATTTTTTTAAATCTAAAAATGCAAAAAGTGTTCTATGATCTTTAGGTTTAGGGTTAGGGGATAAAATATACAGTTTGTACAGTATAAAAAACATTACGCCTATGGACTGTCCCCACGGAGATAATAAACCAGACGCACAGTGTGTGTGTGTCATGTACGTACCAGTATGTCGAGGCAGGCGGCTTTGAGAAGTGTGATCTGATCAGTGATAGTGAGTCCAGTAAAACCAGGAACACGTTTGGCAAACTCCACGATTTTAATAATGCACTTAGTGGCTAATTCACTGAATTTATCCCAGAGACCCAAATCCAACCGCACACGATGATCCGCACTGGAATTCTGCACACAAACACACTTCAGCTTCTCCATACACGAAATTCATCTATACAGTCAGTTATACAGTCAAACTATATATTTTCAATACTTCATTTAATTACAGTACTGTATATGAAGAGTGAAAATGAAAGATTTCTATTTCTATATCATATTTCTGTTTTTTCTCTCTGGTTCATACTATTTTTTTTACAAACCCTTAAAATGAAATACTTATTGTTTTATCTTATCTCACGATGACATTGTTATTGAAAAAATAATAATAAACCAAACAGATGTTGGATTTACTGATGGACAAAGGACAAGAGATCTCTTTATATTACAAGTTGTACAGTACATTCAGAAACTACATCACCTCTAGTCTTTCATTCATGTGCTTCTAGAGGAAATGACATCACACTTTGCAATTTATGTGACATTGATACAACCATTCCCCTTTGATCGGGGTTTAGTTGACATTGTTTTTTTGGACGCACAAAAATGAGATACATCAAAATTAACACTTCTTTTCAAAGAAAATCTAACAGAGCAAACCAAGACACACACACACACACACACACACACACACGGGTAGTAGACAAATATACTGTACATGTGTCCTATGGTGTGAATTTAAGAAAACAAACTGGTAATAATTGTATATTATTCATATTTATATTTCTAATACAAAATATCGTAAGATAGATTTAACCATAGGACACACTTACACATCGTAACCATAACCATACGACACATGTAGTGGTGTGACAAAACAGGTATCTACTCATTTTAAAGAGTACATCATATGAGATCATGTAAATGACATGTCATGCAGTGTGTAATGTTGCCGTGTTTGAAAGTCAGCAGTCTGCCAAGTTGTAAAGCCGAAGGTGAATGAATAACAAAGTTATTGGCTTGGAAAAAAGCGAGTCGACTCTGAATCACGCAAACGAGTCGTCCCTAGTCCTATTCACCAACCGCCGCAGATTTACGTCCCTACATATAGTCCCCGCCTACATTTTACTAAGACTGCGAGCGAAAACTTCACTCTTCTCCCCCAAACACTGTAGCTCGTGAGCATCATTCGCGGTAGACCAATCACAGCAGACTAGACCATCTGACCAATCACATCAGACTAGGCTAGCGGAAAAGAGGGGATTAAACAGATGAATCGCAGAACTAATCATTTGAGAGTCAGTCAAGAAGTAATGTAAAAGTAACTAGCTATTATTACGAAATGATCGTGTTTTTACACCTTCTATGTACATAAACTTGTCGTTGGATGAACCAAAGTAGGACCTTAAAAATCCCTAGTTATGTACTCTATAAACAAAATATCATATTTTTTCCTCAAATAAAAGAGATGCCCAGCCCTCTGTCATCATATTATATGTGGCACTGAACTCTGTTTCTATGATGTATTACAGGACCAAACAAGAGAGATTGAAAAATGGCCTGATTTTTGTCAAGAATTGGATTCCATCAGTTCAGACACTCCACAGTGAGTCCATGTCCTCATCTATCCTCTCTCACATCAGCACGTTTAAAAGAGAAGCAATCACAGTCCACATGAAATCACTGACAGTGACACTGAGAGACCTCAGCCGTGATCCTCACCACACACAAACAACCGCAGGAGAATATTAAAGCTACTCTTCGTCTTCTTCTTCCCTGGGGCTTCTTCGATTTCTCATCCAATCTCAGTCAATTACAGCATCGCCATAATTCAATAGAGACAAACAAGGAAGTGGCCGGGGATCTCGAATTTCATTTAGCAGCGTTTATCCTAACAAATCACACAACTCCTGACGTTAGACAATCAGCCGGCGATGTTAGAGAGAAGGCTCAGAAGGACATCACCTGCCGTCCGTCTGCTAATATTCAACCCTCTTAAAGCCTCATAGTGTATGAGTGTTCGTTTATTCATCTTTAAAGCTCATGACCATCAGTCTCAATACCGCTCAATGTCTGAAGGATGGATTTGAATATTCGACAGCATCATTGAAGATTTAATGTGAGAGGAGAGCGGCTTCTTCTCTTCTGTGAGCCGTCTTGTGTGATGATCATGATGAGGTCAAAACTCCTGACAAACCATTTCAGAGAACATCATATTCCATTCCAACTCTATTTCTCCAGCAAACAGAGCACTGCTGGAAAGGAAAAGGGGATTCTGCTGTATATAAAAACCATTGTCATTTGGGAACTAAATGAGACTCCGTTTTGAGGAGCAGTTCTCATGTGAACAACAAATCTGTACAATATGCATCAAGCAAAAAACTGGTGTCTGTAGGATTGTAGTTGCATTCACAGCAATAATGTGAAATATATTGACACAGTAGATGTCAACAGACCCCAGTGAGAAGACATCTCTCATTCACATTATCTACAGATGGAGACTGGTGCTGTTCAGCTTCAGGTTTTCATGTTGAAGGTGTTTCTCTGTTTTTATTCTGCACAAAGAGAGTCACGTACAGCAGTTCTATTCAAGTCTCTTGTAAAGGACTGAACATGATTTTTCCTCAAATGATTGTGTAGTGCTATCAGACCATGACATCAGCCTTTCTCAGGCCATTCTCATGAAAGTATGACAGGGCTCTTAATCACATTATTCCACAGATTTGGCTCAGATTAGTTTTTAAAATGAATGTTGATTTATTTATCGTAACTTAATGAATTTAGTATAGAGGACTTCATCTGTGAGAAGTCAAATGAAATGAGCACAACATGGAAAATTGTAGTTATTACAAAAAATACAAATTTCATTGAATTTACAGAATGAATAAAAGTATACTGTATATTATAATATTTAAATATAAAAACAATACAGAGAAAATAAATATTAAATAAACGAATGCATAAATGATAAAAATTAAGAGAGAAAAAAGTGAATACGGAAAAAAATCTATTAAGGTTTAACATGTAGCTGTGCAGGTAATATAGCACACCATGAAGGAGTAGAAACAAAATGTAGTAATTTAATAATCCACAAAGAAAACGCACTGGAGATCACAGAAATTAACATTAACTACAACATAAGCAATACCGGACAAAGTCGCCAGTCGCAAAAACACGGGGCTTCAGAAACAAGTGAGGAACTAAATAACTAATAAAGAAAGCACAGAAGAAAAAAGAAAACACAACAGATTATACATGTCATATAAGGAGAAAAGGTAATAAGAACAAAATTAAATAGTACTGCCCTGCAATGTCTATCAGGTGTGAAAATATGATTGCATTCTGACTTCTTTACACTGTTGAACGTGCTGGCTTCTCATGCTTTACATGGTCAACTTGTCAAAAAACCAGAGGAACGCATGACGTAGTATTTCTGTGCTGGATTCACTCCGCTAGGGTTCATAAAAGTATTTTTCCAACACATATTCCCGTATCGCAACAGGCGTTCTTAGTCCCTTATTGGACAATTCTTCTGGAATAACATGCCTACGCGTCATCCAGCGAGCGAAAGAGGATGCCCACACGCTAGCGTGAGAGAAAGAGCAGGCCCACACGTGATCCAGGGAACGAAAGAGCACGCCCACACACGAGCGTGAGAGAAAGAGCACGTCCACATGCTAGCGTGAGAGCAAGAGCACGCCCACACGCTAGCGTGAGAGAAAGAGCACGTCCACACGCTAGCGTGAGAGAAAGAGCACACCCACACGCTAGCGTGAGAGAAACAGCACGTCCACACGCTAGCGTGAGAGAAAGAGCACGTCCACACGCTAGCGTGAGAGAAAGAGCAGGCCCACACGCTAGCGTGAGAGAAAGAGCACGTCCACACGCTAGCGTGAGAGAAAGAGCACG
>NC_079905.1:23124948-23146159 GCF_024868665.1 Triplophysa rosa | reverse complement strand
CCCTGCAGTGGCTCCACCGCATGAAAGATACCAACGCCAGGATCACCCGTTGGTATCTGGCGCTACAGCCTTTTAAGTTCCAGGTGGTCCACAGGCCGGGGGCGCGAATGGTTGTAGCCGACTTCCTCTCCAGGAATGGGGGGGGGCTGCAGGCCGGACGGTTCCCCGGCCTGAATCAGGCGGTGGGGGTATGTGGCGAGGGGGGCGTGGTGTAGCGAGGGATGCGGCAGGAGAGAGAGCTAGGAGACGAGCGGTAAGTGAGTGGAGTAAATGCAAACAGCCAACACCTGTCTCTTGTTCCAGTAAGGGCGCGGGGAGACAATATAAACACCCGAGGAAGGCACAATCGGGTGAGAGAGAGACGGACGAGACTCGGACTGCCACGTTGCCAAACCTCTCAGGAGAGAACCAAGGACTTTCTTAGACGTGAATCGTCGGAAACCAGGCTGAAGGAAAAGCCGTGGATTTATGTGCTGTTTACCTTTATGTTTTGTTGTCTTACGTGGAATAAAAGTTCGTGTCAGACTCGCCAACCTCGTCCTCTTCCTTCCTTACCCTAGCGAACCCGCTACAAGTACCCTCACACCTCTCTCCCTGAGGGGAGAGAGGGCGGCCTCCACGATCTTCGTAAAGACTTGTGGAGACAGAGACAGACTGAAGGGGAGGACTCTGTACTGATATGCCCGACCCTCGAAAGGAACCGTAGGAACGGGCGATGACGAGGGAGAATCGAGACATGAAAGTAAGCGTCCTTCAGGTCGATTGCCATGAACCAATCCTGACATCTGACAGATGCCAGAATGCGCTTCTGCGTGAGCATCCTGAACGGCAGCTTGTGCAGGTGTCTGTTCAGGGTACGCAGATCTAGGATGGGGCGCACCCCCCCCTGCCTTTTTTGGGGACGATGAAGTAAGGGCTGTAAAACCCCTTGGACATCTCGGCTAAGGGTACGGACTCGATCGCACCCTTCGCTAGAAGGGTGGCGACCTCGCCCCGTAGTACGGGAGCATCCCGGCCTCTGACCGAGGTGGCGAGGATGCCCCGAAACTTGGGCGGGTTTCTGGCGAACTGGATCGCATAGCCGAGACAGATCGTCCTTCTCAGCCACCGTGACGGTGTGGGAAGCTAGAGCCAAGCTCCCAGGGACCGTGACAGGGGGACTAAGGGAACGATCTGCTTCATCGACCCCCCGGGGGGTGGTTCGATGGCTGGCAGTGCGGGTCTCTCGCCGGGGGCCCCCGGGAAGAAGACTGGCTCTGCTGGTTTGCCTGCCTGGCGATGCAGCTCCACGCACCGTCGATTTGAGAGTGCTGAGGGCTGCAAAATACATTTGATGTTGCGCCTCGCCAAGACGCAACGTCGAGTGGCCGAACACCGTCTGACAGAGGGTGAGAGCGCTGTGAAGAACACCCAGGGAGATTGGAAACTCTTTTTGTGAAAAAGTGGGCACTAGGCCCCCATAGGGGCCTAGCTGATCTTGGAACGGGGCAGGAACCGTCCCGGATCGACCGTCCAGCGATGATATGGCTGGGATCGGGCCAGATGGTGTTAACCTCCCTGGGGGAGCAGAGGCTGCACGGGAACTCGAAGGTCTGCGGGCGGCCGAGTCCCGGCGGGGTAGGATATGGCTAATCGCCTCCGTCTGCTTCTTCACTGTCGAGAACTGCTGAGCGAAGTCCTCGACAGTGTCACCAAACAGCCCACCCTGCGCAATGGGCGCGTCGAGAAAGCGGACTTTCTCGGCGTCGCTCATCTGCGCAAGGTTGAGCCAGAGATGCCTCTCCTGGACCACCATGGTGGACATCGCCCGACCCAGGGCCCACGAGGTCGGTGGCGGTGCGGAGTTCCTGCATTAACCCCGGGTTGGTCTTACCCTCGTGGATCTCTTTCAACGCCTTGGCCTGGTGGACCTGCAGGATGGCCATGGCGTGGAGAGAGGAGGCAGCTTGGCCCGCGGCAGTGTAGGCCTTTGACACCGGCGATGCCGAAGTCCTACACGCCTTGGACGGGAGTTTCGGTCAACCTCTCCAGATGGACGCCGCCTGCGGGCACAGGTGCACCGCGACTGCACGTTCCACCTGGGGCACGTCGATGTAACCCTTAGCTGCCCCACCATCGAGGGAAGAGAGAGCGACGGAACCGGTTTGACGTGTACGCGCCGAGAAAGGGGCGTTCCACGTCTTCGTCAGTTCCTCATGCACTTCCGGGAAGAACTGAACCAGGGTTGGGCGCGGCTTGGAGTCGCGCTCAGAGCCCAAGAACCAAGTGTCCAACCGTGAGCGCTGGGGGAGAGGCACCGGAGTGCACTCTAACCCAATGCACACGGCGGCCCGGGAAAGCATGGCCGACATCTCGACATCCGCTACCTCCTGAGCTCGTCCCCCCTTGGGGGGGAGCTGCAGAGAGTCGTCGGGATCGGATGCCAGCAATTCGCTCTCCGATGCTGCGATGGACATCTCATCATCATCACGCATCGTGTCCGAATACGTGAAGGAGGACGCCGACAGTGTGGCACCGCCAGCTAGGGAACGGTGAGGCGAGCGAGACGGGGTGCGAGCGGTCCGCGAGCACTTAGCTGACGGATTAGCGCTCGCAGAAACCCCCATATCACCCTCGCCGCTCGCCTTGGCGGACGGAATGGCCTTAGCCATCCTCGTCACAGCCCGGGAAGCCTGCGAGGTGGTGGCTGGTTCTCGGGAGAAGACAGCCACCCGTGAGCGCAACGTCTCTATGACCATCTGCCCGCAGTGCGGGCAAGATGAGTCCACGAAGGCTGCCTCAGCGTGTTGGACCCCCAAACACCTGACACAGACATCGTGCTTGTCCCCTTCCTCGATGAGGACACCGCACCCACGAGAACAGCGGGACATGCCGCGCTGGAGAAATTAGCTCTTTTAGAATGCAGACGGTGAGTCACCGTCTGCAGCTCGAACACCTCTGGAACCGCCGAGACGCCCAGGGGAAGTCGCTGCAGGAAGGGACAGTCCGCTGCACCACGTCGTAGAACCGGCAATGTAGAATTTTTTGCTAAGTAGCAAGAGTCGATCTTCATCAGCGAAGGCTCCGAAGAACAAAAGGTGAATGAATGATGCACGCCGTCTCACTTTTATACCCGGATTTCCGGGGCGGAGTCCGGCATGCAAATTTCATTTGCCAATTTTCATTGGCCTTTTCTAAGTAGTCGGAAGCGATTGGTTCTCAGGGACGAACCCCATCAGTCGGTTCGACACAACGTCGAGAGACCGACAGAAAGTGAACCGGTTTTCAGCCAACGACCCTGCGTCTGTGTGGAAAGGCCTTAAAGACATCACCAACTACAAGCTACCATCCCCCAATTTTGCAGGCAATCAAAACCTGGTCAATGATCTGAATGACTTTTACTGCAGATTTGAAAATGCTAACTTTACACCTCACGCCAACTCTGACATTCTCTCTACACAACACCGATCACCTTCAGTCACCCCACCTCCTGCACTTCAGATCAGTGAAGAGGATGTGTGCCGAGTCTTTAGGAAACAAAAGACAAGAAAAGCACCAGGCCCAGATGGTATCTCCCCAGCCTGTCTTAAAAGCTGTGCTATTCAACTGGCCTTCATCTTCTCACAGATCTTCAACAGATCACTGGAGCTGTGCACAGTTCCTTCCTGTTTCAAGCGCTCCACCATAATCCCCATCCCAAAGAAACCCAAAATCACAGGACTGAATGACTACAGACCCGTCGCTCTCACATCTGTGGTCATGAAGTCATTCGAGAGACTGGTACTGGCTTATCTGAAGGACATCACAGAACCCTTACTGGACCCCCTGCAGTTTGCCTACAGAGCAAACAGGTCTGTTGAGGATGCAGTTAACATGGGGCTGCATTTTGTCCTGAAACATCTGGATAGACCAGGGACCTATGTGAGGATCCTGTTTGTGGACTTCAGCTCCGCTTTCAACACCATCATCCCATCACTGCTCCAGACAAAGTTAACCCAGCTATCTGTTCCTGGCTCTATCTGTCAGTGGATCACCAGCTTTCTGACAGACAAGCAGCAGTAAGTGAGACTGGGGAAACTCACATCCAGCACCCACACAATCAGCACTGGCGCCCCCCAGGGGTGCGTTCTCTCCCCACTGCTCTTCTCCCTGTACACAAATGACTGCACTGTCCAGGACCCTTCTGTCAGACTTCTGAAGTTCGCAGACGACACCACACTCATTGGCCTCATCCAGGATGGTGATGAGTCTGCGTACAGACAGGAGGCTGAGCAGCTGGCTGTCTGGTGCAGTCATAACAACTTGGAGCTGAACACGCTTAAAACAGTGGAGATGATTGTGGACTTCAGGAGAAACCCCCCTGCACTCCCCCCTCTCACCATCACGAACAGCACTGTGGCAGCAGTGGAGTCATTCAGGTTCCTGGGCACCACCATCTCTCAGAAGTGGGACAATCACATTGGCTCCATTGCTCAAAAAGCCCAGCAAAGGTTGTACTTCTTACATCAGCTGAAGAAGTTCAACCTACCACAAACTCTATTAAAAGAGTTTTACTCAGCTGTCATGGAGTCTGTCCTCTGCACATCCATCACTGTCTGGTTTGGCTCAGCCACAAAGTCAGACATCAGAAGACTACAGAGGACAGTTCGGACTGCTGAGAAGATCATTGGTGCTCCCCTGCCCACCCTCCAAGAACTGTATACATCCAGAGTGAGGAAAAGGGCTCAGAACATCACCCTGGACCTCTCACATCCAAGCCATCATCTCTTCACAATGCTGCAGAGCACTGAGCACCAAAACAACCAGACACAAAAACAGCTTCTTCCCTCAGGCCATCTATCTCTTGAACAGTTAAATGTTTTTACACACCGTGCAATTAATAACTCTGTGCAATAATAATTGAGTGCAATATTAATTGTATCCTCCAGATAATACACTATCTATTTTTATACAACTTTTTCTGTAAATTATATTTCATTCATTCTGCTGTATATAGCACATACCTTGTACTAAAATAGTCTATTCTTATTTTTTACTTGTACATATTTACATACATACATAGCTTTACACTCTCTATATCTTTATCTTATGTTTATTGTATTGTATTTCTTAATTTTTTATACCCATAGGCCCTTATTTAAATCATTGTGTACTGTATTCTATTGTGTTATGGTCTCTGTGTACTGTTGTTGCTGTTTCTGTGTTCTGGATGCTCCTGTCACCAAAACAAATTCCTTGTATGTGCAAACATACTTGGCAATAAAGCTCTTTCTGATCTGATCTTCTGATCTAAAAGTCTATTTAAAAACAATAATATCATGTGAAATTAATCGCAATTAATTTCCAAAAAAATGTGTGAATAATGAGTTAATTTTCTTTATTGGATTGACAGCACTAAAATGAATACATTCCAGATCTTCTGAGAGAGGAACAGAGAGAAATGGACATGTGTATCTGCTCTCACAGCTCTACTCGTGTCTTATTGAATACTCATGTTTGGTTTTAATGTCAGTGACGTCATTGGTTCTTGTGTGCTATGAGACATCTTTTTCAACATTTACTAGTACATTTAAAAAAAATAAATGGTGTTTGTCTTCACATGAATTAATGCACAGTAAACTAACATACGCTCTTAAAAATAAAGGTGCTTAGACGGTTCTTCACAGCAATGCCATAGAAGACCATTTTTGGTTCCACAAAGAAGCAATCAATCAAAGATTCTTTAAAGGGGTCATATGACACGGCTAAACGAATATTATGGTTTGTTTTAGATGTAACTCAATGTGTATACAGGATTTAAGGTTGAAAAACGTTGTATTCTCCACACACCGTGCATGTTTGTATCTCCTCTTTGCTCCGCCTCTCTGAAACGTGCAGATGTTTAACAAAGCTCATGGCTCTGAAAAGCGAGGTGTGCTGTGATTGGCCACTTCACCAGTGCGTAGTGATTGGTGGAATACTGCAAGCGTGTGAGGGAAATGTAACAGCTCTTACCATATTGGGAACATCAGGTTCCTCTTCAATTGTACTGACAGGTACGCCCACCTTACTTGTGTGTACATTTGGGCGGTCTTAGTCAAATCAGAACACCAACTGACGTAGATTTGTGGGGGTGTGGCTACTCGAGGCGTTTCAGGCAGGTCTGGGTGAGCATTCGCTTTCAGAAAGAATGCATCTTTTGTTCCCACACTTTCATTTCTGCAATTTTACGTGTCTAATACATGTCACGGAACGGGAGGAAACAGAACCCAAGTGCAGGCAGGAAAACGGTAAACTGAGGTCTTTTATTATTAAAGATACAACACAAAACCCACGATGGGGGAAAACTCGGCACAAATTAAAAACAGAAATCCAAAAGGTAATCCACAGTTGAACAGGGTGATCCACAGACAACAGGGTAACAACTGTCGGACTGTCGGCTGGGCCGGACTGGGTGTCGGCTGGACTGTCGGCTGGACCGGACTAGATATCGACTGGACTGGACTGGGTACCGGCTGGACTGTCAGCTGGACCGGACTGGGTACCGACTGGACCGGAATGGGTGCCGGCTGGACTGGACTGGGTG
Organism: Triplophysa rosa; assembly: GCF_024868665.1. Lineage (NCBI taxonomy): Eukaryota > Metazoa > Chordata > Actinopteri > Cypriniformes > Nemacheilidae > Triplophysa > Triplophysa rosa. The sequence continues at coordinate 23,139,615 of NC_079905.1, read as the reverse complement.
CCGGCTGGACTGTCGGCTGGACTGGACTAGGTGCCGACTGGACCGGAGCCGTGGCTGGTGTTGGTGGCGGAGGAAACGATCCCCCCTTCCACGGAGACTGGGAGGGCCAGCACTAGCGGAGGATGAGGCGAATGGACCTGAGACTCTCACCATCCCAGTGGTCAGAACGCCGTCCTCTGGGATTGAACCCAGGTGGGGACGGGAGGAGTCCTGGGGGCCTCTGGAAGAGAGATCCTTTACCAGATCCTGGAAAGGCCCCCGGATCATCCTCTCCCGTTCATCCGGTGGAGGAGGACTGACGAGGCCTGCGAGGAAGTATGAGTTCAGCAGGATCTCTGGAAGAAAGCCCAGCCTAGCCACCAATGCCCGGGCATACTCCTCCAGGGTCCGATCGCCCTGAGGAGGAAAAGGACCGTTGCCCTTCTGGACATCGGAAGTGATCGCCTGCCACCAAGTCCGGGTCGAGCTGTTGCCTGCTGGGTTCATTAGTGGTGGTTTTGTTCTGTCACGGAACGGGAGGAAACAGAACCCAAGCGCAGGCAGAAAAACGGTAAACTAAGGTCTTTTATTATAAAAGAAATACAACACAAAACCCACGATGGGGGAAAACTCGACACAAACTAAAACCAGAAATCCAAAAATGTAATCCATAGACGAAAGGGGTAAACTTCCATAAAACCGTGCCAGACAGAGAACAAAGGGACATTAAGTAGGAAACACTAACGAGGGATAGTTACAAAAGGGAGGTGATGGGCAGGTGACGAAGATCAAACACTAAGGGCATGATTACGGGAGTCAGGAGGGCTGGCCTGAGCGACATGACAGGAGGACACGTAGCGCAAAGTGACAACAATGGCCATGTGTCTTCCACACATAACAAAGCAAGCACAAAAGACACACCAAAGACACAGAAAAACACGTGTTCCCGCCACATGACCCCTTTAAAGAACCATCTCTTTCTTATCTTTATATAATCTGAAGAATCTTTTTTTGCCACAAAGAACCTTATGTGAAACAGAAAGGTTCTTCAGATTCTTAAGTCTCTTTATGGAACCATGTGACCCTGGATCACAAAACCAGTCTTAAGTAGCACAGGTATATTTGTCATGTGTATAAGCCAACAAAACATTGTGTGGGTCAAAATGATCAATTTTTCTTTTATGCCTAAAATCATTAGGATGTTAAGATCATGTTTCATGAAGATATGTTGAAAATATCCTAACATAAGTGGAGTGGATGGAGCAAAATCGCTCACAAAATGTCCAGAAACACGCCTACAAACTTCACTCGCTGCTGTCTGCTCTTTGAAAATCACCCACTCAAGTTTGGTGTGTACTTAAATCAGAATCAGAATCAGAATCAGAATCAGAAGAGCTTTATTGCCAAGTGTGCTTGCACACACAAGGAATTTTCTTTGGTGTTGGAAGCTTCTAGTACAGACATTTAACACAATGACAATACAATATAATACGATTTACAGTCTAAAAGATTCTAAATTGTGCATATATAAAATAAAGACTATTTTACAGAAAATGGGGGATAATAACATATAAGAGACATTGTACCGGGTAGTATATAGTAGCATATACATATTAACAGATTGTATGTACACTTGTGCAAATGGATAATTTAGTAAGTAGAGGTAGTGTTATATACATGTATACATAAGATGTAGATATAATAAGGCACAGTAGTGCACACTATAGGAGTAGTGGAAGTGGAATATTGCTCTTAAGGAGCAGTTATCTGTTTAGGAGGGAGATTGCCTGGGGGAAGAAGCTGCTTCTGTGTCTGGAAGTCCTGGTGTTTGGTGCTCTAAAGCGCCGGCCAGAGGGCAGCAGATCAAAGAGTTTGTGTGCTGGGTGTGTGGAGTCAATGATGATTTTTCTTGCCCTGTTTTTCACTCTGGAATCGTACAGGTCCTGAAGTGTGGGCAGAGGAGCACCAATAATTTTCTCAGCACTACGAACTGTCCGTTGTAGTCTTCGTAGGTCTGATTTGGTGGCCGAGCCATACCAAACAGTAATTGAAGTGCACAGAACAGATTCGATGACCACTGAGTAGAACTGGGTCAGTAGCTCCTGTGGTAGGTTGAACTTCCTCAATTGACGGAGGAAGTATAACCTCTGCTGGGCCTTCTTTACAATGGAGTCTATGTGGGACTCCCACTTCAGGTCCTGAGAGATGGTGGAGCCCAGGAACCTGAATGACTCCACAGTATCCACAGTGCTGTCCAGGATGGTGAGGGGAGGAAGTGATGGAGGGTTCCTTCCTTAAAGCTTTGGGGTTCATCTCCTCTCTACAGCGTCATTACAGCGGTGAGCCAATACAGAGTGTTAAAACAAACCTTTGTCTTCTTAACAACACCCTGCTACAGCGCCTCTGATTAACAACTTTAAAGGCTATTTTCTCAATAGTTTTGATTTTTTTAACCCTCAGTTGTACCTCTGACAAATATTGTCCGATCCTAACAAACCACACATCAGTGGAAAGCTTATTTATTCTGCTTTCAGATGATGTATAAATCTCCAAAAAGTACCCTTACGACTGGTTTTGTGGTCCAGGGATTTACACCGTGTCTACACCGGACCGGACGCGACGCGGAGCGATGCGACTCGACACACGGCTTGTTCTAATGGGATAGTCGCGCCGCATCGCGCCACGTCCGGTGTGGACCAAATTGAAAATTATAATGGGTTCTAATGCATTCTATTGTCTCTTGTCGTGTCTACATCGTGCCGCGCCGCATCCGATGTAGACACGGTGTTAAATAAAAAATAAGTTCTTCTATGGCATCGTGAAGCACCTTTATTTGAACAATGATCAACTGTATTATTACCTTCTGTTAACATACATTCATAAATGCTGCAAAACCTGCACAAGAAACAACAGCAGAAGTGAATATCTCTGACCGTGACAATCCATGTATCAGTTTATATCTGTGGACTGTCACAATATTATTATATGATAAATAAAACACTCAGACACTGATAACTGAACAAACCGTGTCCGGCATCCACACACAGTGTTAACAGGTGTGTTCACAACACATGACATAACTCTCTCTCTCTCTCTCTCTCTGTCTGTTATTACACCAGCAGTAAGTCAAGAAGACACAAATGACAACTTCCGTTCAAATGAACACACACCACATCATGTTTAGAACTGTATTTGATTTCCTCTAGTGTGAACAGTACTCTAAAACGCACCGAATGTTCTGACGGGATATTTCAGATGTTAGCATTCATCTCTGCTGCGAATGAAGAATGACAGTACGAGATCAAACTCATTTACCCTGAACCTCACACACACCAACCGATATTTGATCATCATCACTGCATCATTTCTCTAGAATGCATTATTCTGCATTACATCATCATGACAGAAGTGAAGTGAAGTGAAAATGTCATGTACTGATGCGGTGATCTGTGTGTGATGCCACCAGCTTTTCAAGTTTTAATAAATGATCTTTTGAAACAGGTTAGTCTAAACTCAAGAAAGAAGCGATGGAACCCATTGCATCCAGATAAAGATGAAGTGATGCTAATGTGTGATGTGTGACTTACGGTGGTGTATTTTCCCAGTTGACAGAGAGAAGGAAACGTCTCCTGATGAGCTTTCCGTATCTTCTCAATGATCATCTCCAGCTCTGCCGTCAGTTCATAACTCTCACACAAGTCCTGCTTAGGAATCTCCTTCTTTTTCTTATTTCGGTCATTCCGGACCGCTAGAGGAACAAACACAAGTCACTCGTGTCATCATTATGAGTCCAGAGAGAGAATTAAAACAATGCAGTCTGGCAGCTGGAAACATCACACAGACAATCATGGTTTAGTGAGAACAGTGTATAAAAGAGAATACACCAGACGCACATGGAAAGGTTGTGGTGGTTTTTAGAAAAGCAAATCAAAAGTACATTTGTATGTTTAATGGTTAAAGACGGTAGCAACTTTATACTTTAAATCAGCAGCTGTCAATCTCCTGAAACACTGAGCTTCACAGTTGTGTCAGTACACCTGGGGTCTCGTTTACACCACTTTCTGTAGATTTCACCCTGAACGTGTGCGCACGCACAAAAGTTAGATTACGCCAGCACCTGCACATAATCCACTTTCTAAATGCCAGTCAGGGGAAGACTGTGCGTACGTGTATCTCCACCCAATCTCCTCCCCGATGTAACCATATACAGAGCTAACAACACCTAGTTTCACTACACATCAACTCATCTACACATCATTTACATGTGCATATTTACATTCACGTGACGGTATGAGACATGTGGAAGCTATGAGCCAATGGACCGCTCCACCACTGGATTGCACAGTGTCCACAAGAATATCAAGGTGCGCACCGTTGATCATTGTTCTCTCTAGAAGTATTTCTACAACACGAGTTCTGCAATTTCGTTTAAGAGGAATTATAATGCACCTCGCACTCCTCGCTGTCATTAAAACAGTAAACTCAGCATGTCACAGGTGTTCAAAGCAGCACATGCACTAGAAATATAGCTATACTTTTTGTTTAACTTTTAGATGTAATTTGAGTGCTTAACTTCTTAAATACAAGTGGAATATTTCATCAAATGTGTATATGAAAGTGAAAACAGTTTAAAATCATTCTGCTTATATGACTGCTTGACTTACACCAGTAAAAGAGTGCGTTCACGTAATCTCAAATGTGTGTACGAGGCGTTTGTTAAAGTTTTTATATGAAAATATTGTTGCGTAAACAACAATATTTACCAGCGTCAATAAAGAGAACAACAGACTTCCGGAGTTTTCGTTTGCGGATGCTAGCTAGTTTGTGGGTGGATTTAGTTTATAGTGATGTGGATTGTTTACATTTTGTATTAGTATTTGGTTAGGAGATGCTATTTTTCTGTCACTTCTGTATATAGCTTGTGAACATCGAGGACCGTGATGGAAATAAGACAGGGGTTTTCCTGCATAAAGATATTGGAGCCGGCCGCCTCAGCCAAATTTTGTGCCGCCTCTGACTCCGACAAAATTATGTCGAGTGTCTTCACAAAAAACACTGCGTGCATTATTAAACAGATTGTCATTTGTAACTGCAGTTACACCACAATAGAGGCGCTGTTTCGTTATCAGCACAGTGAGGCGCTGAAGAGTTCAGTAGAAGAGTTTAGGAGCTGTATTAGCTGTGTTTGACGGCTGTTCATGTGTTTCACGTTCAATTGTTTGACAAGGTTTCTTAAATAAACGTGCTGTACATCATTGTAATGTTTTTAGCTGTGAAGTTGGCTCGTAAAATCAGCGTTATACACTACACACAGCGAGTTCGCCAGTATGAACGCACATTGCGATCAGACCGACTCGCACACAAATGACTCATTTGAACAGATTCATTTAAACAGAATTTAAGAGATCAGCGAATCATTCAAAGCTCAGTGAACCACATGAGAACGTAGGATGTGAATGAACTTCACTCATTTAGTCAGACTGGTTAATTATCGCCTGAACAGTTAGTTGAAAAGGATAAAAAGCTTGTATTAAAATGTTCAACTTTTCTGTTAAGGTGAATACATTTAATGTTTTATATAACTTATTACTTGTCATTTTCATCTTTTTTTTACTTTAATATAAGTGTTTTGCAGTGTTAATACATACACAATACATTAATACATTACAGATTACTTGTTACTGTTATTTAAAAGTAATCCCTTACCTTGCAATATTACTGTCTCAGAATTGTAATACGTTACATGACTCCTGTATTACTATTGAGTTACTTTCACCAAAATAACTACAGAAGTAGAACTTAACATTCTAAAATGACAAAATGTCTTTGTATTTTTGTATTTTCCAATCAATCTCTAGACTGCTGATTTCTTGAATTAACTAGGCTATACACAAATAAATACAAAAAAATACTAGAATAAATGCATTTAAATTCAAAATACTATTACAAAATAATAGCCTAACAGTCTAATACAGAGGTTGATTGGCAAAAAGTATTTCAGTTTGAAAATACAAAAATACTAAGATTAAACACATTTAAATACAAAATACAATTAATTTTTTCAAAGGTATTTAAATAGAAAATAGTCCCATCTCATCACTGAACTACATTATATAGAATTCTAGCTAGTCATCATGTAAACGTTAGTTTACCTTGTCATTGCTGCTGGTCACAGGGATCTTGCTAACTAGCTTCCTGAAAGCAGCCCAATGACCCCTCAAAACCCGCCCAAAAGAAGTGAAAACTAGCCCAAATCTTTTCCGGTGTCAAATCAAAGTTAACAACGGCCAAAAGACGTTTCTATTCAGAGTCAGCGCCACGAGGGGGCACTAGGGGGCATGGCCCAGCCACTTCAGTCACTGTTACGAATGTGTGCACACAGAATACTGGTGTGTCAACACCTGTCCCCAACCTCGATAAGAAGGTTATAGTATAATGCAAGAATGGGAGTTCCACGACAGCTTTAGATAAAAGTCTCTTATTTATTCCAGGAAATTTACTTGCAGCTTGGTTTCAGTCATTGAACCATGGTTCTCAGTAGAGGTACATTATTATTGTAGGTTCAGAGAGCATGTGTGTGTGTGTGTGTATTCTGTAATACAGCAAATAATGACAATAAATAAGAATTCAACTCAACATATGAAATTACTACCAGTATTCTGAAATATACAGGCATATAATGCAACCGTTAATAGAATCAACTTAAGTAGGTCAAATTGAAATACACTCGAATGGCCGCTAGGCGGAACGGACGCTACAGCAATGTCTTATAACACAAGTTATCACTTCAGATCAAAGTAAACATGTTAAACATTAAAATAACATATGGGTGTTTAAGCAGTAATATTAATATAACAAATTATATACAACTGAAATATAGATGTCTGCCAATCGAACAAACTACGTAGGCCTGTATTAGCCCACATTCAGCATGTTTAGCGTATTACGTGTCAATCAGTGTAAATATACAATACACGCTAATACATCAAAGCACTTGAACGGTGATACAACACTTACGTTACAATTTTAGAATATTAAAGATAAACTTACAGTCTCAAGGACGCACACATAGAACAAACAGCAAGAGCTGCCTCGTCTGCAGTCTGCAGCGACACTGCATTAGAAAACTATAATGAATCTGTTCGTACGTTTTGTAACTACGCCCACATATGACGTCACCAGTTAACCAGCAGGGGGTTTTATACAGCCGCCCCCTAATTTGTGCAACAAATTAGTAACCAACAAGAGCAACTGGTGTCTAAGTTATACAGCATTAATCATTTTGCATCTCTGGGAGGACAATGAGTTTAGAAACAGGGCGGTTATAGGTGCGGTCCCCTATTGTTACTTCTGCTACTCTAACCGTTCCATCACTGCTGGGAACAACTCAAGTCACTTTGCCAACAGGCCAACGGGCCCTTGGTAATTGAGAGTCCATAACCATGACTACTTGTCCCAATGATAGGTTCGGTTTAGATTGGCTCCATTTAGGACGAGGTTGTAGAGTTGGCAAGTAATTCTGAATGAATGATTTCCAAAATTGGTCTGCAATAACTTGGCTATGGCGCCACGGTCTCTTGCCAAGTAGATCTGTTGTGCCATAAACTGCTTGAGGCAGAGATGCATCCTGCCGCCCCATGAGCAACAGATTTGGAGTGATGGGGTCTGTGTCTGATATCTCTGAAGACACGTAACCAAGTGGTTTAGAATTAAGTATTCCCTCCACTTCCACAAGAACAGTAGACAGGACTTCCTCGGACACAACTTGATCTTTTAGTACAACTTGGAGACAGGCTTTGATGGAGCGGATCTCCCGCTCCCAGGTCCCTCCAAAATGAGGTGCATGTGGCGGGTTAAACTTGAAGGAGATACTCTGTTCACTCAATTGTTCTTTGATTGCTGGCTCAAGGGCCGAGAAAGCAGTTTGGAGTTCTCGGTTCCCACCTCTAAAATTGGTGCCCTGATCCGATAACAATTCGAAAGGCTTTCCGCATCTGGCAATGATGCGACGTAAAGCCATGAGAAAGGAGTCTGTATCCATACTATGCAGAAGATCTAGGTGGATACACCTTGTGGTGAGACACTTAAAGATGATTCCCCAGCGTTTTTCATGTCGTCTGCCTATCTTAACAATAAATGGTCCAAAGCAGTCAACTCCAGTTGACCAGATCGGGGGCTGGTAGAGACGAAGACGAGCAGCTGGGAGATCAGCCATTTTAGGGTTGATTGGATTACTGCGCCATTTCCGGCATTCTCTGCACTGATGTTGAAACTTTTTTATGGCTTGCCTGCCTCGGAGTATCCAGTAGGTTCTTCGCAGTTCAGCGAATACACGCTCAGGTCCAGGGTGAAGGAGACGATTATCATAATCTTGTATTATGAGTTTAGTGACTGCGTGGTCAGGTGCAAGTACAATTGGATGTAAGGCATCAATGTCCAGTTTCTCTGCTTTCCGAAGGCAACCGCCCACTCGTATTAATCCTGTTTACTTATCATATTCAGGTGACAGAGTGCTTAATCTGCTATTACAGTTTATTGCTTTCCCGTTTTGGAAGGCGTGGACATCATCTGGGAAACTGTCCTGCTGGGCCTGTCTTAGAAGGAGGATTTCAGTGTCAATACGTTGTGCAGCTGACATTGTGGGTGTTGCTGCCCCATGCACAGACTGGTAAGTAGCTTGCACTAAATCTGACCATGTGACGAATTGCTCTGGAGCTGGCAAAGAAGACGGGGTAACGGTAACATGAGCGGAGAAGAATGATTTTCTTGCCTCTTCCTCTGTTGATGATAATGTAGGCTGTGTTCGCCAGGTTTCAGGTGGTTGTTGTAGGAACTGAGGGCCCTGATTCCACTGACTTGCCTGAGAGAGCTCGTAGAGAGATTTCCCTCTGGTAATATCATCCGCAGGGTTTAACCCAGAGTTCACATATTTCCAACTATCTGTGTTTGTCAATTCTTGTATCTCGGCAATCCGTGTGCCAACAAACACCTTGTAATGACAGGATTCAGATTTAATCCAAGTGAGAACGGTGGTTGAGTCCGTCCACAGTACAGTGGTTTGGATGGGCAAAGTAATCTCAGTGATGAGGAGGTTGGCCAACTGGGCTCCAGTAAGGGCACCACACAGTTCCAGGCGAGGTATGGATAACTGTCTTTTGGGGGCCACTTGAGACCTGGCCATGACGAATGTGGTGTGGACACCTCCTTCCTCATCTTGTAGACGTAGGTATGCCACCGAACCGTAAGCCCGCTGAGAGGCATCACAAAACACATGCAGCTCGATTGAGCTACAATCTGGGTTTGCCCAGTGTGGGAAATAGCATCTTGGTATGCATATTTGGGGCAGACACTGGAGTTCCTTAATCCACTCTTGCCATTTATGGAGCATCTCTCCCTCAATGATATCATCCCATCCTCTCTTCTTCGACCACAAAGCTTGCACTAGAATTTTGGCCTGAGTGGTATAAGGCAAAATATATCCAAGCGGGTCATATTGTGAGGCTAGCACTCTGTATATATTGTGCATGGTTGGCTCCTCAGATGATAGTTGACGACTTTTGTAGCCCAGATTGTCAGAGGGGCAGTGCCATGATAGCCCAAGGGTGGACTCTTGTAGGTCGGTTTTGTGTGCAGTAAGCCACAACTCACAGCTTTCAGACCGTGCATCAGTGGGTAAGTGATCAATTACTTCAGGGTAGTTACTTGCCCATTGTCTGATATCAAACCCCCCGTTTGATAGTAATTGTCGCATTTTGTGAACGAGTTGCTTTGCGCTGTCTGGGGAAGGAAGGGACTGTAAGCAATTATCCACATAGAACGAATGCAACACTGAATCCACAACCTCTTCGTTAGTTTCACGATGGTCCATGACGTGACGCTGGAGGCGTATATGGCACAACATGGGCTACATGTTGTTCCAAATGGTAGCACACGCCACTCGTAAATGTCAGGATTCCTCTCCCTCTCCAGATCTCTCCACAAGAAGCGTAGCAAAGGCTGATATTCTGGTAAGAGACGGATTTGGTGAAACATTGCACGAATGTCACCACTGATGGCCACAGGGTACTGCCTGAATCTGAGAAGAATACCCAGCAAGGATGGACCTAAGGTCGGTCCTGGGATAAGCTGATTATTCAGTGAAGCATGCTTGTACTGGTAAGAGCAGTTAAACACAACTCTGGCTTTGTTGTTATGGTGTACTAGATGGTGGGGAATAAACCATGACTCATTTGTACCTTTGACCTCTTCAGGAGTGATTTTTACTGCATACCCGGCCTTCTCCAGTTTATGGATTTCGTGATTATAAACCTCTGCAAGTTCGGTGTTTTGATGCAAGCGCCTTTCTGTGGCCCTTAAGAGGGCCATAACTGATTCTGGGCCAGTATTTAGGGCTTTTGCATCTTTCCTGCGAAGGAGAGGTGTTGCATAGTGATATATACCATCCACTTCCACTCTCTTTGTTTTTGTTTCCAGCACTGTAAGAGCATCTTTATCCTGCTTGGAACGTGTACTGTCCTTCGCTGTTTGGAAGGGAAGTACGTCCACTTGCCACAGCCTTTCAACATGATGGTATAGATCTTGTGAAGGAGGGCAGACAACTGAGGTATTTAAGCAGGTAGTTTCAGACGGCTGATCTAAGAAAGTAGCTGGCCCTTGAATAGCCCAACCTAAATTTGTGCTAACAGCAACAGGACTACCTACTGTGCCCATACGAACTGGGGCTATTGGCGTGATAAGTTGGGGATAATCGGACCCGATCAGCAGCAGGGGCTGGACATCTTTGAAAGCAGTAATGGGAATATCCCTAATATGGCTGAACTTGCTTTTCAACATATCCACAGGGCAGGATTGCTTGGCCAGGTTCAGCTCTTGAGCAGTAAATGCTGTTTGTATCCTGTGTCGAATGGTAGGGTTGGCAGGAGTAGACAATTCAAATGACACTGAGGCGCCCTGTATCTCAACTACCTCTTGTCTAATGGTCCTGAGGGCTAGTGATTCGACTACCTTTTCCAGCTCGAGGTAATGCACTGCTGTGGGAAGAATTATTGTCCTTTCAGACCCGTCATCTAGGATCGCATGCGTATCCAACGTTCTCCCATTATTATGAAGTCTGACCTGAACGACTTTTAACATGGCTCTGCCAGTGTGAGTGACATGATCGAGGTACACCATTCGGGGTACAGTATTCGTGGTGAGAATGCTCTTGTTGATAGCAGATGCTGTTTCATGGAGAACTGCTAAATGTTGTTCACCGCAGATAGAGCAGGGACTTTTCAGGGTGCAGTTGGCAGGCTCATGTCCTCTACCACACTTCCAACACCTGTTGTTATCCTTTATCTCTGCCAATATTTGTGTTGGGTTCAGTTTGCTAAAGTCAGCACAAGAGTTAAGATAATGCTGTTGGCCTTTACAAAATGGGCAGTACCGTTTGAAGCTTTCACGTTTCTTAACCTTTGTCAGATCTTTCTTCGGTTGGGAAGAGGAAGTAGCTGGGGCTGAGGGTTCTGTGGTCTGATTCATGCCGTAGTAGATTGTAGACTGTACCTTCGGTGGCCTTGGGGTTTTCTGTTCTCTGTGCTCCAGGTGAGATCTATCTGACATGTAAAGTTCGGCTGCTTTTCTTGATATCTGAAGCGCTTGTGATTTTCTCTCAAGCCACTCTGCTAAGTCAGGGAGGGTGTATGTTCTGTCGGTCCCATTCTGGAGGATGCCCTTAGTCAAACAGTGTTCAACAAAGCTATCTCTGTAAGATGATGGGAGCTTGGAGAGTAGTCGATCGACATGGGATCCACACATAAGTTCTGTCTTAGAAGGCCCTTCCAATGTTCTAAGAAGACCCACCAGCGTGTTGACTGATAAGGCGAAGTCCTCGAAGGCCTGAGCATCTCCTGGTTTCAATGCAGGGGTGCGTAGGATATCGCCGATTTCTCCCTGCACTAGCTGCCTCGGCTGTCCATATCTTTGTTGCAGTGCTTGCATGGCTCGTGTACAGGGCATGAGATCATAAATGTACCTTTTTGCGATTTGGAAGGCTGCAGGCAGTTTTAGGTGATCAATGAGCACTTGGTATTTGTAGTCTTCTGTCAGATGCACATGAGGACCTAGTACACTATCAAGTCCTTTTTTCAACAGAGCAAAATCACTCTCTTTGCCAGACGTGAAGTTGATAAGCTTAGGCTTGGGTACGCCATAAGAGGAAGCAATAGCCATCTCCATTATGCCAGGAACTTGAACGGCTGAAGGTACAGCTGAAGGGTATGGAGTAGAATATGACTGCGACCGAGGCATTGCATCTGGGGGTCTGCCAGGTGGATAGCCCAGTGTATACGTGTCTGAAAACCTTACAGACTGCTGTGGGAGATGATCTGGAAACTGGGGCACATGATGTTGTGCTGGAGCATATGCCGGCAATGAATGTGTTAACTCAGCTTGTGAGAAATGGGGGTGCACAGTAGTGGTCTGCACAGGAGTTATCATAGGTATGTAAATTGGCTGTTGGCCAACTACAGGTTGGTAGACAGTAGAGGTAGACCAGGTAATTGGGGAAACATATTGTTGTCGAGCAAACTGGAATTGTGGCTGAGATGTCTGCTGACTAACACTAGGCTGGAGGGAAACGTCTTCCTTATTCGGCAGGCGTGCTGGAGCAGAATCCGGACATTGCACATGTTCAGTTACAGGATGCCTAGTGAGAGGGACAGAGGCTGAACGAGACATTGGCTGTTGTACCGGATACATTGTTAACAATGGAGCTAGTTGCTCACTGGGTAGCAAGGGGGCTACTGTAGGGATGGATGAGTGAGCAGGTATCAACTGAGAAGAGTACCTTGTCGTTTCAACATTATCAGGGGTTTGTGATCCAGGTTTGATGTCTACACGGATGAGAGGCAGGCTAACACTGCGTTGCAGGATGGGCTCCTTCGATATGCCTGCGTGAGAGACTGCTAATTGATGTCCAACACTTTTGGCCTGAGGGTAGATTAGGCCCTGATGCATGTGGGGTGAACCTTTGCCTTGCTGGAGAGACATTTGTAATGTGCTTTGCAATTCCCTGATTTGCTCTTGTACATTCCATACACACTCCTCAACCCTTCGCAGCCTCCCAGTTTCAGTTACCGGCTCAGTCCAAAGCCTGTCAGGCGTCGCTGGATGATATTCCACGTTTCGTGCAGAGACAGCATCATCAGAATGCATGTATTGTATATTCTCTTGCAAGTAGGTTGAAGATAGCTGCTGTCGTGGCGGGGAAGTAAGTACAAAGTCCTCCAGATGTCCAGGAATCCTTCTGATCCTGCTAGGACGGCGGCTCTGTTCATCATAATCCCAAAATGTTGCCATGAGGACAAGACATCAACATCCGGCTCGAAGGACCACTTGTTACGAATGTGTGCGCACAGAATACTGGTGTGTCAACACCTGTCCCCAACCTCGATAAGAAGGTTATAGTATAATGCAAGAATGGGAGTTCCACGACAGCTTTAGGTAAAAGTCTCTTATTTATTCCAGGAAATTTACTTGCAGCTTGGTTTCAGTCATTGAACCATGGTTCTCAGTAGAGGTACATTATTATTGTAGGTTCAGAGAGCATGTGTGTGTGTGTGTGTAGTTTCTGTAATACAGCAAATAATGACAATAAATAAGAATTCAACTCAACATATGAAATTACTACCAGTATTCTGAAATATACAGGCATATAATGCAACCGTTAATAGAATCAACTTAAGTAGGTCAAATTGAAATACACTCGAATGGCCGCTAGGCGGAACGGACGCTACAGCAATGTCTTATAACACAAGTTATCACTTCAGATCAAAGTAAACATGTTAAACATTAAAATAACATATGGGTGTTTAAGCAGTAATATTAATATAACAAATTATATACAACTGAAATATAGATGTCTGCCAATCGAACAAACTACGTAGGCCTGTATTAGCCCACATTCAGCATGTTTAGCGTATTACGTGTCAATCAGTGTAAATATACAATACACGCTAATACATCAAAGCACTTGAACGGTGATACAACACTTACGTTACAATTTTAGAATATTAAAGATAAACTTACAGTCTCAAGGACGCACACATAGAACAAACAGCAAGAGCTGCCTCGTCTGCAGTCTGCAGCGACACTGCATTAGAAAACTATAATGAATCTGTTCGTACGTTTTGTAACTCCGCCCACATATGACGTCACCAGTTAACCAGCAGGGGTTTTATACAGTCACTGTGCCCCCTCACTTTTTAAAATGATAAAAGACGAAATCATTTAAAAAACATTTGGAGAATGAATTTGGTTTATATTTATTAAAGAAACAACAAGAGCAGAGGGTAAAAATAATTTTTTTATTCATTAACAGATTTTAAAGACATTGTCTTGTGCTGTACTTTCATGTGTTGTTAAAAACACAAGCTAAAGGGCTGCTTGCGTCCAGCGGCAACATTGCTTAACAAGAAACGTATGGCGTTATTATAATGACAAATGTCGCGAGCGCATTATTACAAGGCGAGAGCGCATTCTTGTCATACGAGCGCGCGAATCTCTCCGCTCGCACGCCGATTTCCTTTGCTCGTGCACAAAACTGGACGCGCGCTTTCAACTATACGCTGCTCTCTTATGAATTTTCTCTCCTCTCGCTCAGTGAGCGTGTGCGCACTCAAAATGCGTTCCGTGCGTCCACGAATCCTT
>NC_079905.1:23042637-23120833 GCF_024868665.1 Triplophysa rosa | reverse complement strand
CCCCCCCCCCCGTCTTATTACCCCCCCCCCACCCACCCCCCCCCCCCCCCGATCAAGATTCTCTGTCCTAGTAAAACCTCCTCTTCTATATAACCACTGAAGAACACGTTACACGTTACAAGAGATTCATTTATAAAACACTCGCATGATTACAATCAATTCCTCAAGTAAGTATAATAATATGTTGTTATTGTATTCAGAAAAAATAAAAGTCAGGAGAGAGGACAGAGTTGAACTGAACGTCTCATAGTTCTGTCAACATACAGCGGGTCATAACCACACAGACTCGGCTTAAGAATAATAGATGAATATTCTCTTCAGACCTCCAGCTGTGTAAAGTTCACCACCCATTCAATCCCTGTGATAATTCACTATATCCCATAATAATAAGGCGCACTGACAGATGTGAAAATAAAGCTCAAAATCGTTTGCTTTGTGCTACAAACTCAAACTATGAATGAAAACGTGATGATGAGTTCTTGACAGTGTTTTATTTAAAGCGGCAGTAACATGCTATTTCATGCATTCTGACTTCTTTACACTGTTAAACGTGCTGGCTTCTCATGCTTAACATGATCAACTTGAACGAGTTGAACGTATGTCGTTGTATTTCTGTGCATAATTCACTCCACCAGGGTTCGTACAGGTTTAGGAAAGTTTTTTTCCAACATGAATTCCCATTTCGTAACAAGGGTTCTTAGTCCCTTATTGGACAATTCTCCTGGAAGAGCACGCCCACACATCATTCACCCAGCAAAAGAGCACGCCCACACACGAGCGTGAGAGAAAGAGCAGGCCCACACGTCAACCAGACAGCGTGAGAGAAAGAGCAAGCACGCCCATCAATGCCGCTTCACTCGGCTGACGGAAGTTTATCTGTGTTTGTTTGTTCACAGCATTTCAGTGATGGATGTTATATAAACGGTGGATATAACGCTGGATTTGGAGATGGTTTGAAACTGATAGATGGAGCGGTCGCAGCGCTAAAAGATGCTGGACATGAACTGCATGCGGTAAGTCAAACTGAGTCACATGTCTGTGTTTTGTTGGCAATGGGCATGTACGTGCATAATGTCAACAAAACGAAGGGATTAATGTGATGATGTGTTATGTGCTCGTGCTGTAGTTCCGCCCCTCCGCACGCCTTCAGAAGGTCGACTGTAAATAATGGTACAGCTGTATCTTTTATAAATGTGATCAAACTAAACACTCTTTGAAGATACGACATATGAAATACTACTCTATAGGCACTCAAGATTAATATGAGATTGGCAGAAACTGCATCTGTTACCCCTTGTCCCATCTTAAAGTCCCAGTTAAATGAAAAATGACAATTCCAAATTTGTCATGGAATATTGCAGTGTTTATTATGAATATCAGTGGGTCATTTTCTTTTTTAAATTCATCTTCAATCAAAATCTGAAAATGCACATCTGCCCTTTAGGGCTGTCCACCTCAGAAATGTCTTTGAAATGACATTCATGCAGTGTAATGTTGCTGTGTGTGAACGTAAGCAGTCTGCTGAGTTGTAAAGCCGAAAGTGAACGAATAACAAAAAAAAGGAAAAGTCGACTCTAGAACGACAGACGACTCATTCGTGTGATTCAATTTCAGTTCTGGGTCAGATTTGCGTCACTCGGTGTAATGTCCGCCTACGTTCCATTGTGTACATGGTAGACCAATCACAGCAGACTAGACCATCTTACCAATCAGATCAGAGTGAGCTGACAGAAAGGAGGGGATCAGACCGATGAATTGCCGAATGAATCATTTGAGAGTCAGTCAAGAAGTGAGGTAATAATAACTGCGTATTATTAGAAAATGAAAGTGTTTTTACACCTTGTATGTATGTAAAGTTGTTGTAGGACACTCCATAAACCAAAGTAGGACCTTAAAAAACACAAAATATTTACTCTTTAAGACAGCAACACGGGTTTGAATGAGTCATGAGTTCCTACTGTATACATGTAATCATTCATCTATACAAGACTACACACGACACAATGATACAGCAGTACAGCACTGCACAAATCACACGTGACTGCACACGGCTCACATACAGTCAACTAAAGGACAGATAAACACCATATCTCTCTTCTGTTGTGCTGTGTTGTGTTGAAGAAGCACACCTTCACTTGTGTTCAATGGAGCATGAAGTCAACCTGATACAATCAAACATTAGCAATAATGCGTGAAATACAAAGGCTTCAGATGACTGTGAACGGTTGTGTACTGAAGCTAAAGCAATGATGTGTTACACACACACGCACGCACGCACAACAGTGCTTCATTTCAAGAGCCATTCCTGAGAAATCACGGTGAGATACAGCGTTTTACTCGTGCTTTACATTGATACTGTATGTTAAGGTAGATGCAGGGAAAGTCAATGTGTCTGTCATCGTTCTTTACAGGTGTTGCTTTGTGTTTGTAGACGTATTAACTTAATCACGGTGGCAGATTCACACTCTTGCTCTCGGCTTTGACTCTTCTAATGTGGTGCATGATTCACATACATAGAAACAGACACTAATGAGGCCTTTATGTGTATCTTTGACCTTTTCCACAGAGTTGTTTAATAAGGATACAAAGATACACAACTCACATTTAAAATATCATCTTCCGCTGTAATGTGTTTTAACCCCACAGGACACTTTTATTGCTTAACATTTTATTTTTACAGCTCTATGGACCTTCGGTACAGACATATGAATGATCATGACAGATACTATTCTAAACTACACTGTATGTAAAGCATGTACTTTAAGCATAGAATGTACCTCAAGTATACTTACAAGTACACATTCATGAACTGAAAAGTGGGCCAATTCAGTCTGAAGTACACTATAGTTGTTTATAAGCCATGGTTGGGTAAAGTGCGGATCAAAGCAGCAGTCGGGTTCTAAATGAACTGATGCTGCTACAACATGTTGTTGTCCATCTACAGCATTTTTAACTAGTACACTTACAAGTATACTAGTACACAAGTACTTACTACATAAAGTAAACTTACAAACGTGCATTTCTTACTCGCGTACACTTAATAAAATGAACTTGAAATAAATGTATTTTGTTGCAGGGGCCTACAGAATGAATAAGTCGTGTTTCAAAATAAAACCCAGAACAGTCTCATATGCCCTCTGTTTACTGTCATTACTGTCTGAGCTCAGAGATGGGCTGGTGGATGTCATGAGTACAATATTCTGGGATTAAAAGCATCTTTCTCTCTTGATGGTAACTGAGATGGTGTGTTAGAACTTATGAAGTGTGCATGAGAAGAGCGGGGCAGCAAACAGCACATGACATGTGGATTTACAGAACAAACTAATTACAGACAGTGTGAAGGACAACGAGTGTGTGTGTGTTCATCATGATACTACGATATGATATTCATTTTCTCAGCCAGCGATACCATATTTGCCGGTGCCTCGGAAATTTCTGTGATACGATTCGATTTGATTCATTTTCCATTACTTGCCTAGTTTAAACAATCAGTTACATTTTTAATAACTCACAAATGCAACCAAAATATATCAAATGAACGTTTAATTAAACTCTTTGACAAATGCACACTCTGTCCCAAATGGGACATTTACAACAACAAACTAACAAACAAATGTGTGTGTGTGTTGTGTGTGTGTTTGTGCACGTTTGCGTGTGTGTGCGCGTGTTTGTGTCTGTGTGTGTGCATGCGTTTGTGCGCTTGTGTGTGCGTGTGTTTGTGCGTGTGTGTGTGTTTGTGTGTGTGTGCATGTGCGTGTTTGTGTGTGCGTTTGTGTGTGTGTGTGCGTTTGTGTGTGTGTGCATGTGCGTGTTTGTGTGCGTTTGTATGTGCGCATGCGTTTGTGTGTGTGTGTGCATGCGTGTGTGTGTTCAGTGCCGATCCTAGACGTCTGGGGGCCCTAAGCAAACCTTCGTGAGGGGCCCATGTCATAATGGTTCAAATTAGATGAGCATAACTGTAAACTATAAGAAATAAAATGATAAATCAATTAACACACTTAAACAAATTACAACTGAAAGACAAAAAACCTTAAACTGACAGTAAGTATAAATTAAATTCACATTTTGATTTACATGTAAATAATCCTTTACCTAAAGTAACACATGGCTCTGGAACCATCTAGCTTTTCACTAATCAAATGAGTGATTAACAAAAATAAAACATGATAAATATAGTTTACTCAAGAAAGCTAAGCATTCAAAAACAAAACATATCAATTATTCTCTAAATGTGATGACAGAAAAATGACATATTATCATGGGCAAACGAAATACAGTGGTGTGCATTATAGCTGAGACTCACATGAACATTGTACAGCTGGTTTTGTGACTAAGACATTCCCTGTAAATGCTATTGAAGTTAGAATATTAATGTGTATGTAACTTTGGAGACGGTCCCTAAATTCACGACTATCGAACGTCCACAGTCAAACCAACCGTTTTGTAAATATGTACTTGCATAAGTTGACAAAACTAAATAAGACTGTAAAATAGTACAAAAACACATGCCTTCTAGTTCTTGTTCTTGTTCTTTTGCTTCACGTTGTTGCCGTTTACATACGGATAGCGTCGTTTCGAAGCCATATGTAAGACGCATCATCACATTATGCACATGTCATCCGAGTATGTCACAGTAATGAAATAAAGTAAGTATTGAAAAGGAAATTTCCAAATGATTCCTGTAAAGTTTGTAACAGAACACTCCGAAGGCAGAAAGTTGAATCCGCGTCTTGTTTACATTATAGTGTTTTTGATTCAGTACTCAACGAGGCCCCCTGGTGGTGCAGGGGCCCTACTCAACTAGCGTAATTTGCCTACAGTAATCGGCTCTGCGCGTTTGTGTGCGTGAGTGTGTTTGAGTATGTGTGTGTGTAGGTGTGTGTGTGTGTGTGTCTGTGCGTGATTGTGTTCATGTTTTTATATCCCGGTGGGGACCTAAACCTGAATGCACACCAACACATGGGGACTCGTGTCACTGTGGGGACCAAAATTGAGGTCCTCATGGGCACAAAAGCTAATACATTCTACAGAACGAAAATTTCTGAAGTTTTCTACGATCTTTAGGTTTAGGGATAGGGTTAGGGATAGGGGATAGAATATACAGTTTGTACAGTATAAAAACATTACGCCTATGGACTGTCCCCACGGAGATAATAAACCAGAGGTGTGTGTGTGAAGATGGTAAGACTCACACTCTTTGGACATTCCCACAGTAAAGCACCTCTGCAGGCGACAGTATTGACAGCGGTTTCTCGTCACCTTGTTGATAATGCAGTTCTTCTCTCTGTGACATGTGTACACCATGTTCTTCTGGATGCTTCTGCGGAAAAACCCCTGAGGAGAGACACAATGAAAGAGTGAATACCACAGCTGGAACAGAGATCATGTAATAGACTGGTCTGGGATCTGTCCATCACCACCATGAGCTGGGTTTCAGATGATTTGATACATCTGACAGCACACTTACTAGTAGACTCTCTGTTTGACTCTTTTTACTATCAAGTGTCCACCTAGAATTCTTGAGACAAATAGTTGTTTGTTTGATATGTAAAAAGTAACAATAACGTCTGTCATTTAACGCTGTGAATAGTGGTCAACAAATACAATGTTAAATATACAGTCTGATCTGATTGACACATTACACATGCTTACATGTCAGTATAAGAAGCCCACATGCATAATTAGACATGTGATAAGATTCAGAAATAACTCCCATGACCTAATTAACATGACTAATTAAAGCTCTGATGATTTGATGAATAAATTACATTGACACAATAAAAGAATGACTTTGAGGGTGAAAGCAGGAAATATCTTTAGGTTTGTTTTTGATCCACAGTTATAAAGTAACAACGATCAGTCATGAGCGTGTGCGCGCGTGTAGAATACATAATGTGACTCACATCACTCACTCGCTGCACATGACATCAGTGACATCATCATCAGTCAGCTAATAGAGGTTGTTATTGATGATGTCAGCTCAGAGCGGATGGATGAAACAATCCTTTATTTCTTGTGATGTTCAGATGGTGTGCTGCGTTCAGACACCCGTGTGGTCAAATCACTTCAAGTCTAACGTTCTTAACTCAAGAAGATGTGCCCTGACAGGCTGTGCATGTGGGGTCATCAGTTTTTTTTGTCCGGTGACTAACCAGAATGAAACTATTAAAGGAAATGATGAGAGGGTCATGGTTTGAGGGTCCATTTGAGAAAATAAATAAGACGTTCTAATGGCTGCTGCTCCAAACTGTAATCTAACTCTGCTCATTTCCCATTCCCCGCTCTTTACCTTATCATCTCCTATAATAGATCAAACCAAAACATCAATAAATACAGTATTCAGTATTATTAGTTACTGTCATTTAAAAGTAATTAGTTATATTACAATATTACAGTTTTTGAATTGTAATGCGTTACACTACTTTTGCGTTACTTTTATCAAAATACCACAAAAGTATGACTACCCTGCTGAAAAAAAACACCACAAAAATTATAATTGTTTCCATTAAAACTCCATTAGAAATCTTTATTAAATACCTTCTTGTAGTGTTTTTGGACATTATTTGAGTATGATTTAACGGTCTCGTCAACAGAACCCATCACATACACCAGTAGAGACTTTTGTTCCCATTACAACCAATAAAATTCCCATAATAACCATTAAATCCAGTAGAATGTATCTGATGCTTTCTATCGCTGTATGTATGCATTTTAAAATGCTAAAATATCGTTTATATTAAATATCGACGTGTTAATGCATAATAATTGTGCTCATCAATGTCACTTACTCGGCCATCCAATCACAGCACAGGAGGGGCGGGACAAATACCACATCAACCAACCGGCAAATACCCGTAGGCTACAACCGTATGTCTGTCTACAATGCCTTAAAACAATGCAGGAATTAATACTTTAGGATTCGTGTGTCAATGTCTGTATCAGGTAATATCCCCGGACTACCACAATATTAAAAAATGTTAATTAAACAAACTATATGCAAAACTAATACCAGTTTGACAATACGACCACAGTCTGCATTTTCAGACGCATTTAAATACTCAATTCAATTCAATTTTATTTCTATAGTGCTTTTCACAATGTGCATTGTTCCAAAGCAGCTTTACAGGAGAAAAGAAGAAAAACTGAAAAACACAAAAAAGGTAAAACACAGCACAGTGCATGGTGTTTATAGAACAATCAAGATCATTCTAGTAAATAATATCTAATAAATGCAGTCTCCCGGTGGTTTATTTAGCATATTTTGCATTAAGTGAATGCTTGGCTGAAAAGATGCGTCTTTAATCTAGATTTAAATTGGGAGAGTGTGTCTGACCCTGGAACAGTATCGGGAAGGCTATTCCAGAGTTTAGGTGCTACGTATGAGAAAGCTCCGCCCCCTTTGGTGGATTTAGTTATTCTAGGTGTTATCAAAAGTCTGGAGTTTTGAGATCTTAGAGAGCGTGATGGGTTGTAGTGTGGTAGAAGCTCTGTTATGTAGGTAGGGGCTAAACCGTTTAAGGCTTTATAAGTAATTAAAAGAACTTTAAAGTCAATACGATACTTAATGGGTAACCAGTGAAGGGTTGATAACA
This sequence comes from Triplophysa rosa, assembly GCF_024868665.1. NCBI lineage: Eukaryota > Metazoa > Chordata > Actinopteri > Cypriniformes > Nemacheilidae > Triplophysa > Triplophysa rosa. The sequence continues at coordinate 23,113,241 of NC_079905.1, read as the reverse complement.
TTGGGGTTATGTGATCGTATTTTCTGGACCTGGTTAGAACTCTGGCAGCTGCATTCTGAACTAACTGTAGTTTGTTTATTGATGCTGCAGGACAACCACTAAGCAGTGCATTACAGTAGTCAAGTCTTTTTAAAAATACTCGAGTGAAATATATAGAGCCTAAAAAATCTAAGAGTCACAAAGAAGGTTCATGGCACAATTTAACTAACAATCACTGTCAGAATATCAAAAGTATACAAATGGTCATCTGGTGAATTATGGTAGAGCCCACTATAATCCAACCTATAGCCAAATGAAAGGGTAAAACGCAGAACCTCTTTCAATTTACTTTCGCTTTCTATTCTTTGTAGAATCCGTTGCGTTCATTTCAACCATAGGATTTCAATAACATGAAATAGTATTACAATTGTAGTATTTTAATCATAGAATTGTTTTTTCTGGGAATGGATGTGTTGGTTAAAGAGGTCATATGGGGCGAATACTTGTTGTTCTGTGTCTTCGGTGTGTTATAAGTTGCTCATGCATGTATTAGACACGTAAAATTGCAGAAATTGAAAGTGTCAGAAGAAAACATGAATTCTATGTAAAAGCGAATGCTCACCCAGACCTGCCTGAAACACCTCGTGTAGCCACACCCCCACAAATCTACATCAGTTGGTGGTATGATTTGACTAAGACCGCCCAAATGTACACGCAAGTAAGGTGGGTGTACCTGTCAGTACAATTGAAGAGGAACCTGATGTTTCCAATATGGTAAGAGGCGTTACATTTCCCTCACACGCTTGCAGTATTCCACCAATCACTACACACTGGTGAACTGGCCAATCACAGCACACCTCGCTTTTAAATCTGCGTGTTTCAGAGAGGCAAAGAGGAGATACAAACATGCACGGTGTGTGGAGAATACAGCGTTTTTCAACCTAATATCCTGTATACACATTGAGTTACAACTAAAACAAACCATAATATTCCTTTTAGCCATGTCATATAACTCCTGTAATTATAAAAAATAATTTCGGGGGAAAATACGTTGCTGTAACACGTGTTACTGAGATTGTAACTGGTATAATATTACCCAAATTTTATTAGTAATGCGTTACAGCAAAAACAAATATATTACTGTAATATCGTTACTTTTATAATGCGTTTACTCCCAACACTGGATTTTAATGAACTACATGATGCATGAGCATGATGTTGAATATCAGTTTAATTTTAATTTTAAACTTAATAATGTGTGGACGGAAATTTTTAACACCACTGCACCCCTTAAGCTTGTTAATCGAAAATCTAAATCTGAGCCGTGGGTTGACAGAAATATCCGCTCATTGAGACACTCTTGTAGAAAAGCTGAAAGAAAGTGGAAACATGATAAACTGCAAATTTATTTTGATATGGTTAAAAATTGCTTGTCCTCCTATCAGAGAGCTGCTAAAAAAGCCAAGGCCTCTTACTTTTCTAACAAGATTGAAAAACATCACCATTCCACAAAAGTTATAAACTCAGCTTTAAATCCTTAAGTCAGCATTTGAGACCTGCGATCGCGAACCGGACAGAAGATCACCACGATGGCAGGTCTCAAATGTTAAGAGAGTTTCCATGAAAAATAACAAAATGGGAGACTGTCATGGCAGAACCATGATAGAACCTCTTGTTTTATGTGGAGAGTGACGTTTTGTCCCTGTTGGTCTTCCACTCTCCGGTGTGGCGTTTCTGTTCCCGCCCTTTCGTCTCGTTATTGCTTGTTAATTAGTTCATGTCCCGCACCTGTCCCCTTCTTGATTTAGTACCCTTTATATAGTCCTCTTGTTTCATTGTCCTGTGCTGGTTCATTGTCGTTTGTCTGGTGAGTGCCTGTTCTGTGTTAGTCTAGTCTAGTGTAGTCATTTGTAGTTCATGTCATGTCATGTCATGTCATGTTATGTTAATCTTAGTCTTGTTAGGTGTATTTAGTCTTAGTCCTGTCCTGTTGGAGATTCCCCTGTTTTGATTTGTTACCCCCACGTGGGTCTTTGTTTTGTATTTATATTTTATTAAATGTCTTGTTAACCCCTTATCCGCTGTCTGCGTCTGGGTCCTCTGTACTGTGTCCTTGTTCCCTCACCATTCATGACAGGAGACTCCCAGCCTCGAAGGGCTTAGACTGTTGCAGATTGAGGCAAATTCATGCCTGTGAGGCAGGTGAAGAGACAGTTACCAGCTCTCAGGGTAATACCCCCATGTTTCCCAGTTACACTCGGGAGCAGCTGGTTGAGTTTCAGAGAAATGACCCTGTACTGCAGGATTTTAGAAGGTTCTGGGACAGAAAGAAGAGACCTGCTCCCTTAGAAAGGAAATCTCTGTCCAGGGCAGTTAAGTGTCTGTTGAAGCAGTGGAGCTTGATTAGAGAACGGAATGGATTGTTGTATAGGGTGGTGGCTGATTCCTCTGAAGTGAGCTGCTGGCAACTGTTGCTACCCAAATGCTTAAGGGAACAAGTGCTGTGTAGTGTACATGATGTCCTGGGGCACCAGGGCATCGAACGGACCATAGGGTTGTTGAAACAAAGGTGTTTCTGGCCAGGCATGTACGGAGATGTAGAGGTCTGGGTAAAGAAGTGCCAGCGTTGTATCTTAACCAAGATGCCTCAGCCCAAAGTTCGGGCCCCGGTGAAGGCATTTTTGGTATCCCGACCTCTGGAAGTGATTGCCGTGGACTTTACAGTCTTAGAGCCTGCTTCTAGGACTTTCTGAAAGAGTGGTTTATGAAGTACGGAGTTCCGGAGAGGTTGCACTCCGACCAAGGTAGAAATTTCGAGAGTGAAGTAATTGCGGAGCAGTGTCGACTATACAGGGTTAAAAAATCCTGTACCACCCCTTATAGGCCGCAAGGAAATGCCCAGTGTGAACGGTACAACTGGACACTTCACAACCTGTTACGCATTCTACCACCAGAAAAGAAGAGGCGTTGCCCAGAGTACTTGCCGGAGTTGGTCCATGCCTACAATGTGACACCGCATGCTACTACCGTGTTTTCCCCGTATTACCTCTTATTTGGGGTTCACCCTCATTTGCCTATTGACGCATTGTTAGGTTGTGAGGAAGTTACTGAGAGGAGGCATGACTGGTTGTCTGTCCATCAGGAGAGGTTGAGGTATGCTCATGAGAAGGCTAGGGAGTATTCGGAAGAATCAGCTCTAGGGAGAGTGACTCGTCTGAAAGAGAAGGCTTACTGCCCTCAAGTGAGTGTTGGAGAGCTTGTCTACTTGCGTCAGCGGCTTCCAGGCAGGAACAAGATTCAAGATGCCTGGAGCCCGATCGTGTACAGGGTAGTAGAGGTAGTAGGCATCACCTACACGGTTGAACCTTTAGAGGGAGGTCCCTCAAAACGGGTTCACAGGTCAGAGTTGCATCCAGGGGCCGTGCCCACTCCTAGGCCTACCCTCCTAGGTAGGGAGAAGTCTCAACCTGATACACAGCCTGTGAGCAGGGATGGTTGCGAGATTGTTGAGCCTGATTTTGTTGTGGTAGAGCAGGTCGTGCAACCCTATGGTAAGGTGGTCACGGACACTTCAGTTGCTTCAGAGGCACTGGGTACTTTGGAGCTGGATAGTGAGGGTTCTGAAGGAAACCATGTTTCCAAGGGTGCTCATGGAGACACTGACATCTGATGATTTGGGTTTGCCTGCAGAGGTAGCTGATGAGCTGAGTCAGTCGCAGCAGTTGGAAGCTTCTGAAATGTGTAACCCAGTTCGTAGGAAAGTACCGGTTCCAGTGGTGCGCAGAAGTAAGCGAACAACTGCTGGTGCTCACACAAATCCTTTTCATGCACCCCGGTCTGCTTGCCATGTGATGAGTGTCAGCACAGATATGGTGTCCCAGGATAATTGCAAGTATTGGTACCGCATTGTTTGAAAAGGCGTTACAGAGCGCCACGAGTGCTGAAACCTGTGATTGAATGAGTCATCGAGGGGAATGACTTATCGCAGCGGAAAATGTATGTAGTGTGTGTATGTGTGTGTGGTGAAATGCGAATGCGTCACACGTGAGTGTGAGATGTGCAGAGTGCAGTGCGAGAGAGGTGTGCACTCGTATGGGAATTTGGGAGCATTTTTAGAGCATACTACGGTAAATAAAGTGTTTATTTTGCAACATCCTTAACATAAAACATTTCTGAATGTATACTGTGCTGTTCATTTCCTAAAATAACCTAACTTATATGATATATGTCGTTGTATAATGTCCGTGCATATATGACGTCATACCATGTGCTGTAAACCTGTTCAGTTTGTATTTCACAACATGTTATACATTTCAACTTACGATTATTTTATTTAATCTATTTGTCATTTGTTTGTTTAAAAGACAGAATACACAAGGATAGATGTAGGCTGACTATGAACAGTGCAACTGAGGTCTTTAAAAGATTGTCACTGCCTGTATGTGGTGATTGAGTGATGAGGTCATCATTCTGTGAGTGTTTTTGCTTTGTTTTCATCATAATGTATCTTTAATTTCTCTCTAATTGTACATGGGGGTGTAAAAATGTACTAATGTTGTTTCCTTCTTTACAGTATCCCCACTGCCGTATTTTTGACGTATTCTTGTTTTTTTTTTTTAGACATTTAAAAAATGTACTATGTATGGCTGGGTCTGTTGTATTTTTGTGTTTTTGAAAATTGTTTAGGACAGGTTGTGCTTTTTTTTATTGGGATAACCACACTTTGTGTGTCAAGAAGGTGTGTTTTTTTTGTATTGTTTTTTGCCCAGAGCTGTGTGTTCTCAATACACATTTCTGAACAACCATTTCATCTAGAAATTAGTAATTGAATAAACCACAAAAACAAATTGAACCCGTTAAATGTGTTCCGAGTGGTTAATCTAAATCCCTGGTCACACTGGGATATCAAGCAGGCTTCGCTCAGCGTTTTGATACTGATTTAAGAAGGGGGCAATTCTGACTATATTGCCATTACAACCCCTACCACAAGAAGAGATTTTATCCACTTCTTCCATTTCACGTCTGACAGTACTGATCCGTTTGCTATGTGAGCTAGTGGCATGACCCGGCGCAGAGAAACAGCCAATCAGAGCAGAGCTCAACATTAATATTCATGACCCTTCCAAATAAGGTAATAACAGACCTTTTCATTCTAGGGTATGGGTCTTCAACTGGGGGTCTGCGGCCACTAGGGGGTCCTCGGTGGAACTGCAAGGGGACGGCAAATTACTGTTTACTCACAGGCAACTTTTTGTTAAAAATGTAAAGCATGGGTACCGAAATATTACAACCAATGTTCTCTTTAAGTTGCGTACGTGCGCGGCCGTGCGGAATCATTGAAGCTCCCGCTTATTGCAGTTTTAACCTGCGTGCGGACAAAAACATCCATTCAGGCAGCAGAAGCAATAGAAGAAAGTTAACGTTACATCTGCTTCATCGTCTCCCTTCAGATAAGTTCAGAGTATGCATGAAAGGAGTTGCGTGCAAATACAGTGCATTCTCATATGTTGCTCAACTTCTGTTCAAATTTGTTAAGATGTAAAGCGCTAATTTGACAGCCAAATGACACCACACCGCTTCTGCATTGTAAACTCTGACAGAACTATCCTACGTGTTTAAAATCATTGAAACGCGCACCGTGTAGTACTGATGACATCAAACAAGTTGCCCCGAAAATAATGTGGACTCGTCGCATCATGTTGCTCTCCTGATCTGATATATGATGCTCTGCAGAAAAAAAACTTGTGTTAATTTTCGTGTAACAGCCGTGACAATGCTGATCCACGAGAAATACAACAGAGCTCAGAATTATAAAATAGCGGTGTGTTCTGCAACACACACAGAAGCGGAAGAAAAAAAAGAATGACACTTAATAAAACGGCCTGATTTTACAACAGAATGCACAAAATCTGCACTCATTTCTTTCGCATCCAGAGACAACCCCTCCACTAGAATAGTCTTTGTGCCATTAACCAGGGTCAGTCATCTCATTGAAGCCTTAATAAAAACTAAGGTTCAGGACAAGTAAATTGTCCATCTCACATTAAACTTAAAACGAATGACGCTGCAAATCCCTTAAAATAATCTATATTAATAATAAAACTAATACATAGAAAAGTATGTACTGTATGTGCAACAATAACATGCATATAGTGCTAATGTAATGTCTTAACATAATATTGCTGTGACAATAGGGTTGTTTCTATTTCAATAGCTCCGTTTACACATTTAGTATAAGGGGGTCCCTGCTCCATGCATCTCTCATCTAAGAGGTCCTTGCCCCAAAAACGTTGAAGACCCCTGTTCTAGGGAAAAATCCTAGGGTTGTAAATGGACATGTAAAACTGTTTCTGGATATTGATTGCACTTAATAAAGCCACAATTTAACATATTGTATCAATGAATTGTTTGGCACCTTTAAGAAGCCTTCCCTAGGTTCGTCTGTTTTATCAAATTATTGTCCTATATCCATGTTACCATTAATTGCAAATTAATGGAAAAAATTGTGCTTCTACAGCTTCAAATCTTTTTAATCAATAATCTCATCTAAGAGACATTTCAATCTGGCTTCAAATTGCTCCATAGCACTGAAACCACTCTCCTTAGAGTTTTAAATGATATTCTAATGGCCACTGATTCTGGGAACTCGGTTATCTTGGTTATATTGGCCTTATGTTGGGGTTTGGGGGGGCAGTCTTAAATTGGTTGAAATCTTTTTTAACAAACAGGAAAAAGGTTTTGCAGTAAAAATGGTAAATTTCACTTCGTCCCAGCCAAGTGAACTTGTGGGGTTCCTCAGGGCTCGGTTTTGTCCCCGGTCCTCTTCTCTCTCTATCTTCTTCCTTTAGGCTCTATCTTTAGGAAACATAGAGTGTCGTTTCACTGTTACGCTGACGACATGCAAATCTACCTAGCTAGGGCCAGAAATACAACAAGCACTGCCGATACTCTGTTAGCGTGTCTTGAGGATGTTCAATCCTGGCTCTCTAGCAATTTTCTCTTTTTGAACTCGGATAAAACTGAAGTCATTGTTTGTAGTCCCTCTGAATGTGGTACAATCAACCAACAGAACCTTGAGTTCCTAACTCCCTGTTTCTCTCCCCAAGTTCGAACGAAATCTGGGTGTGGTATTTGATAACTGCTTGAAATTTGATAAACATATTAGCACTGTCATGGGCTCTACTTTTTTCTATCTTCACTCTCTTTCGAAAGTTAAGCCATTTCTTTCTGAATGCTCTTTAGAGGTTGCGATCCATGCCTTTATCACGTCACGACTGGACTATTGTGATGCCCTTTAAAATCTCAAATCTTACATCTACAAATAGTCCAAAACACGGCTGGCAGATTTTTAAAGGGATGCAAGAAATTCAATGATGTCACTCCTCTCCTGAGATCGGTGCATTGGTTACCGATTCATTATAGAATCCAGTTCAAATTGCTACTACTTGTCTACAAATCCTTAAACAATCTTGCTCCCCCGTATTGATCAGATTTACTCCACCCATACTCCCCGGCTAGGGGTATGCAATCTGAGGGCAAATTTCTCCTCCAGATCCCAAGAACTCGTCTAAAGACTAGGGGAGCTTTCGAAGTAGCCGGTCCCGCTCTTTGGAACATTCACATTAGAGTTCAAAGCCTCCATAAAAACCCATCTCTTCTTGGCTTTTAATACATAAAAACATTGTTTTATACTTTTTTATTATTATAGTCTTTATAATTGTTTTAACTTCTATATTTGGTGTGATTATTGTCAATTGTACAGCACTTTGGTTGGCCTGGTCTATGCTTAAATGTGCTCTATAAATAAACTTGAACTTGAATATAAATTAAAATATAGAGTTTTTCATTTTCTGTCCTGTCACATACCACCAGGGGTCTCTTCAAGTACAGTTTGAGAACCACTGACTTAAGCAATCGATGTCAAAGTGATTTTTACATTTACATTCAACAGACACTGTTTTTCCAAAGCCACTTACTGTTGAAATGAGAGAGCATTTAACATTTGGTCAATGAGCTAAAAACTATTTTGTAGTTTACCAGGTCATGTTTACAAGTAGCACAATGGCTGAGGTAAGGGAAAAATGAACAACAACAAAAGAAAAAGACACACTTGTTTTTTATATCTAGAAAGTAGACAGTTATTGGTTAGTCAGATAGATTGTCAACGGATATGTTTTTTGTTGTTTTTTGAAGGCGGGGATGGATTCTGCAGCTCATTCCACCAGAGAGAAAGAGAGTGAGTGGGTGAAGATTTTTGAATGAATATAAAGCTGCTTTCACCAATGCTTCATTGTGTTACACGGCGCTTCAAACATGAAAGTGAAGAGACTGGATCTATGTACACCTCAATGGTTTAATAAATCAAAATGTGGGGCGGGGTCGGGACACGGACTCATAATCATAAGATGTGGCACACATGTGTCAGAGCACTGCCCACAAGGCCATCGCCTCCGAGTCGACTTACATTGACTTTTATGCATTTGGTAGAGAGTCTTTATCCATGAAATGTTGTGTAAAATACACACGCTCATATAATGATAATGTTTTCTCATGAGTATTAACTGTTGTTGTGACATTGACTAAACTGAGCCTCAGGTTTTGCTGTGTATGTCACAGAGTGAGTAAATCAGTGGATGAGGATTCATCTTTATCTGAATGTGTTGTTGTGTTCTCATCTGACATACAGCAGGTGGTGTTTAAACAGCAGATGAACACACGTGATACTCTCTGTCCAGTGATAACGCAGATAAGAGCAGGTTTATCTGTCCTCAACAAAATACTCTACACTCTCTCTCTCTCGATGTAAACTGTGTCTTAACCAGGATCATTATCCTCCATCTTGTTATCTTAATGGGCTACAGATAGGGTGTCAGGGCTTCTCATGATTAAAAAACGAAAGTGCCGCCCATCAATTATTCACCTCCTCCTCTCCGTCCCGTGTTGTGTTGCCTGAGCATTCAGTACGGCCTCAAGTGGGATCACCTTACCGTCCTACTCACACAGACATCTTATCATGGGTAACCAAAACGCAGGGGACACCAGAGACCCGAGAGAGAGAGACAGAGCGAAACTACAAAACACTGAGACATGAGCAGTAAAGGTGTTGCTATGCGGTTGCTAGGGTGTTCTGAGTGTCTGGTTAAGTCAAAGATGCAAGATGGGATCATTTCATTTCTGAAGTTCTGGAGACAGATACAGGTCATTGTGTGTGTGTGTGTTGAACACGAGAGAGTCTCGGTCAGCTTCAGACGCTGAGGGACAGTCAACATATGAATGGGGGTCCTGAGAAAATGAAGTCTTTGTCTTTTGTCTCTTTCCTGAACATGAAACCGCACAGGATAAGAGAAGAGGAACTGCATGGAGAGCCGTACTCAAAGAGAAACCATCTCAATAGGCAAGACATGAAGTCCTCTCTGTGTTACTGGACATGTCTGTCTCTTTAGACCTCCTCATTTTGGTGAGGGTTAAAGGCACAGCAGGGTGATGCCACAGTCTTCATCATTCTTCTCATTTGAGCAGTAGATGTGTATTCAGTCTGACTGAATGACAGAGGTCTATAACCCTTCATGCTGGAGACTCCAAAGATGTCCTGATGTAAGGCTCATCAGACTCAACTCAAAGCTCTTGATGTTTTAAGAAAGTTCAGTGAAACATTAAACCACTTTCACCACAGCCCGGTGGCAGGACATTAAAGTTTGATGAAACTCACGGATGAGAAAGCCTGCGTTTATAGTTGTGTGGAGGTTTACCTGAGACATTTATGGATCTGAAACAGTGCCAAACATCTAATCACATGCACACACGCACACACACACACACAAACAGCACGCATCACACAAACACAAACATGCATGCGCACACGCACACGCACACACACACACACACACACACACACACACACACATGTCTGGTTTACTATCCCCGTGGGGACAGTCCATAGGCGTAATGTTTTTTATACTGTACAAACTGTATATTCTATCCCCTATCCCTAACCCTATCCCTAAACCTAAAGATCATAGAACACTTTTCGCATTCTTAGATTTGTAAAAAATATTGTTCTGTACAATTTATTAGCTTTTTTGCCCGTGGGGACCTCAATTTTGGTCCCCACAGTGACACGAGTCCCCATGTGTTGGTGTGTATTCAGGTTTAGGTCCCCACCGGGATATACAAACATGAACAACACACACACACGCACACACACAGACACACAAACACGCATGCACATGCACACACACAAACGCACATGCACGCGCACACACAAAAAACACATGCACACACACACACAAACACATGCTCGCACGCGCACACACGCACGCACACACACACACACACACACACACACACACACACACACGCACGCACGCACGCACAAACACACACACACACACACACACGCACGCATATCCGCAAGCATCCACACACACTCACACACCACTTACACACACGCACGCACGACACGTCACACACACACACACGCAACGCACACGCCACACACACACACACACACACACACACATGGACACAATCACCACACATGCTGGAGAACACATTACATTTGTTTTTTCATGTTTGTTTATGTACATAACATGTCATGATTCCACACATGCTTTCATCTGAGACCGATCAACAGTGCAACTCCACTCACACAACTGCAACTCGTGACATCCTTTTCTTTTCTTTCATCTCTGAAGGATTTTGTAAAGTCACAAGGGGACATCTAAAGTTGAAATCAACAGATTTCTAGGGGACACATGTCAAAAAGAAGCCAATGTCAAAAAGGATTAGAGAGTCAAAGTAAACCGAGCGCATCAAATCTGCCATCTTTACTCCGCTCAGCCCGCGTGTGTCTTTTCTCTATGCATATGCATACACGTATGCTCGGCCATATGTTTCCTAACCATCTTACCAATTCAAATGAGATCTCCAGTTCAATATCAAACAAAGCCTGCACATGTCAAATCATGCACATCAGCACACTTTCTGCTTCTCTGTGAGACACAAGGGATTCACAATCCCTCTACACACACCTGTGTAAATCCATCAGATATCTACAAATGCTCATCAGTGTTCTTTTACACATCATTTTAAGCAAGCTTTAATACATTTTTTACAGAAAAATAAATGCATCTTTATATGCTGATTCTTATGGCCTGTAGTTTTTCTATAAAGGCAACTACAGTACACTTGATAATGTGTGTGAAATATATTCTATTCCTAGTGTTTTTTCACCAAAAACAGCAAAAACAATCCACAAAACCCATGAGCAAGTATTTTGCTGTTAATGGACAACATTTTCTAGCAATAAACCTTAAATGTTAGGTCAGAATGTGGGCTGAAAGTTAATGAGCTACACATTAAGCCTAAACTTATTAAACAGACTAATGAGTTTGGCACTTCTGAATGTCAGTAAGCAAACAGTTCCCCTTCAGTCGGTCTCTCGACGTTGTGTTGAGAGACAGACTGGGGTTTGATCTTGAGAACCTATCATCTCCAAGAGGAATTTTAAAACGCCAATGGGCTTGGCGAATGGCACATGCACGCCAGTCCCCGCCCCGTGCATACGGGTATAAAAGGGAGGCGGCAGCGGCCATTCACTCATGCTTTTTTCTTCGGAACCTGCATGACGTGCAAGTCAAGCACTTCATCTCTTCGAGATTTCTTCCTGACTGCTGGATTTACGATGTGGAGCAGCAGACTTCTCCCTTTCGAGAGCAGACTTCCCCTGGGCATCTCGGCAGCGAGCTACAGACCTAAAAGAGCAAATTTCTCGCAGCTGTGTTCTTGGGTGTGACAGACTCATCCCTGCGGGCACGACACCTGCGTCACATGCTTGGGGCTCAAGCATGGGGAGGCAGGGTTTGTCGATCCGGAAATGTTCCGTATCCGAGAACATGGCGATTAAGATGTTGCGGTCATGGCTGGCTACGTTCTTTGTGAATGCTGCCGCCACCCCGTCAGCTTCCCAAGCGAGTTCGACTGCCGCTTCGGTAAAGTCAATCACTTTATCGAGCAGCGGGGATGATTTGGGGGTTCCTATGGATGTCGCTCCGTCAGCTTCGAATTCACGGACCACCCATACCCCAGCACACTCACCTGGCTCGTCCCCAATGGGACAGCTACCTCCTGGCATCAGATGCGGAAGACCCCTTGGAGCTCCCGCCCCCGGGTGGTCGAGCCCAGGTCGAGGTCGACACTGAGATGTAGCTGAGATGCGCAGCACCGCCCTCCCCGAAACACTCGCGAATCCTCTTATCTCGGTATGGAACTCGACTCTGTCCGTATGTCAGCGCGTCTCACCAGCGAGCGCGCACATTACATTAGATTAGATTCAACTTTATTGTCATTGCACATGTACAAGTACAAGGCAACGAAATGTGACCTCTGCATTTAACCCATCCAGAGGGTAGTGAACACACGCACAGCAAGTGGTGAACACACGTACCCCCGGAGCAGTGGGCATCTATCACTGCAGCGCCCGGGGAGCAAGTAGGGGTAAGGTGCCTTGCTCAAGGGCACCTCAGTTGTTACCCGCCAGCCCTGGGAATCGAACCGGCAACCTTCTGGTCACGAGTCCGACTCTCTAACCATCAACTGCCCCACATTCGCTGAAACATTTTCAGAGGCTCTTGGGGCACATGGCATCCTCGACAGGGTTTATCCCTCTCGGGTTGATGAACATATGACCGCTTCAGCACTAGCTTCAGAGTCGTGTTCCTTGGAGGGCGTGGCACACTGACACCAGGCGCATTACGGTGACGCCTCAGTGCCTTCGCACCCTGCCCCCCTTGGTCAGACCTGGCCTTTCTCCGAGCAGGGGTTCCACTTGGGCAGGTTTCGAGGTGCGTCGTGGTCACGACAGACGCCTCCCTGCAGGGGTGGGGTGCCGTGTGCAATAGGCACACAGTATCGGGGCAGTGGAAGGAGGTAGGCACTGAGGAGGTTCCAACCCCTCGTGCAGGACAAACACATGCTGGTCCGGTCGGACAGCACAACTGCCATGGCGTACATCAATCACCAAGGCAGCATACGCTCACGGCAGATGTCACAACTCGCCCGACGCCTCCTCCTCTGGAGTCAGCAGGTGATCAAGTCCCTGCGAGCCACCTTCATCCCAGGTGACCTGAACCAGACAACCGAAGCGCTCTCTCGTCAGGGGACGCCCCACAGAGAATGGCGACTCCATCCCCGCGCAGTCCGGCTCATATTGGCAAGGGCACAGTGTGGCACCCCAAACCAGGCCTCTGGAATCTCCACGTCTGGCCCCTGGACGGGACGAGGAGACCTTGAGTGGCTTGCCGTCGGCGGTCAGGGAGACCGTCCTGCAGGCTAGAGCCCCCGCCACTAGGCATTTATACGCTTATAAGTGGTGTCTCTTCTCGTCCTGGCGTTCTTCCCGAGGGGAAAACCCACGGAGTTGCCCGATCGGGTCAGCGTTGGCCTTCCTACAGGAGAGACTCGAGAGCAACCTCTCCCAGTCCACGCTGAAAGTGTATTAGCCGCTATTGCCGCTCATCACGATCTCGTGGAGGGTAAGTCCTTCGGCCAACATGACCTGGTCACCAGGTTCCATAGGGGCGTGAGAAGGGTGAATCCACCTCGACCGCCCTCCGTACCCTCTTGGGACCTTAATGTGGTCCTACAGGGCCTTTGTACGGCCCCTTTCGAGGCCCTCAGAGATGCCAGTCTTTCTCATCTGACGATGAAGATGGCACTCTTGCTAGCTCGCTTCCATCAAGAGGGTGGGGGCTCTCCAGGCATTCTCCGAGTCCCATGGGTGCCTAGAATTCGGGCCCGGAAGTTCTCACGTAATCCTGAGACCACGGCCAGGTTACGTGCCCAAGGTTCCCACCACTCCCTTTCGGGACCAGGTGGTGAACCTGCAGGCGCTCCCCTTTGGGGAGGAAGACCCAACCTCCAACGTGTTGTGTCCAGTACGCGCATTGCTCCTCTACTTGGACCACACGCAGAGCCATAGAAGCTCTGAGCAGCTCTTTGTCTGTTATGGGGGACAGCACAAGGGGAGGGCTGTCTCCAAACAGAGATTGGCGCACTGGATCGTGGATGCCATTACTTTGGCATACCGATCCCAAGATCGCCCGTGCCCGATTGCAGTGAGAGCCCACTCTACCCAGGGTATGGCCTCCTCGTGGGCACTGGTTCAGGGCGCCTCTCTGGCAGACATATGTAGTGCTGCGGGTTGGGCTACGCTCAGTACCTTCGCAAGGTTTTACAACCTCTGCGTGGAACCAGTGTCAGCCCGTGTAACCTCCCCTTGTGGCAGGATGTGGCCTCCGTAGCACACTCTTCAGCAAGAAGAGCAGTGTTTCCCCAGTGTGCCTTATGGCGCCGGGCAGCGTCTCGCTATAGAGATGAATGCCACAGTCCTTGACAGCCGTCAGTACGAGCCTCTCTGGGTATGCTACTAAGTACTGATCCCACTGGAAGATTACGTCTCGGTGGGGACTGGTGTGCGTGTGCCTTTCGCCAAGCCCATTGGCGTTTTAAAATTCCTCTCAGAGATGATAGGTTCTCAAGATCAAACCCCAGTCTGTCTCTCAACACAACATCTCGTTCCCTCCATCAGGGAATGGAGGTTACAGTCATAACCAAGATGATCTCATGACTCCCATAGTATTTATTTTCCCTACTATAAGAGCAGTGGCAATCCGTGACTCCTCTTCCAGGAAGCAGTAATGCGAAGCTCGGCAAAACATGTATTTAGCCCGTCATGTCAAAATACGTGCCTGCTGCAGACGCGCAGAAAGGGTTTTTAATAAAAGAGACTCTCGCGTTTGCTAGATACTCGCTTAGTCTCATGAGTAATCAGAGTTAAGTGTTAATGCAGTGTCTTCTGAACGCGAGCGTCTCTTTGATCATAAACCCTTTCGATGCGTCTGCAGCAGGCATGTATTTTGACATGATGTGTGATGCACATAGGTTCAGGTGAAGCGCTGAACACGTATTTTGAATTCCTGTTTCCCCTGAAGAGGAGGCACCGATCGCAACTGTATGAGTCAACGGGGCATGAGATCTGTTTGTGTTTATCAGAACAAAGACATTTAGATTCAGGTTTGGAACACCTGAGGGTGAGTAAATGATGACAGAATTTTCATTTTTGGGTAAACTATCCCTTTAAGATAAACTGAAAAAAAGTATATTAGTCAACGATATATAATAAGATCTCAGTCTGAGAGGTCTGATGATGTTGAGATGTCTGTAGTTTTGGTTGAATGTCTACAGTCCTCAGAAGGTAAATAATTGAAGAGGAGCAATGCCTGTGAAGCTTGCAGTTTGTTTCGAGGTTAGACGCGGGTCTGGTGTTAGCTGGGAAAAGCAGAAGACCAATCTTCTAGGTTTCATTTGGTGTTGATGGGATGAACAGCAGTCTTACCTTACAGCCTTCACAAGCGCTGACACCATAGTGATACCCCGAGGACTTGTCCTGACAGACGAAACAGGGTTTATAGACTCGTGGAGGAGGAAGAGGAGATGGGGGGGTCGGGACCAACTCTTCAGAACTGCTGCTCTGAGTCTCGATGGCTGCAAGGGCAAAACAAGACATTGATGATGATTGAGATGGACAAAAAAACTTTTACTTGAGATTCAAGACTTGAACTGTAGATTGAGATGTCCCTGCTTACCCTTACCATAACCGTCAGTTTTATATATTTAGGTCTAAACATGAACAATGCCATCAGTTTCGCCTTATCAGTTCAACACACGGATCAATCAGAAAACATTTTAAAATGAAACAGAGATCTGCTAGTGTGTACAAAAGTGAGCATGTGTAAACCAGACCCAATGATTAGTTCCCACCTGTCGGTCTCTCGACGTTGTGTCGAACCGACAGAATGGGGTTTGTCTTGAGAACCTATCATCTTCTGAGTATTTAGAAAAGGCCAATGAAAATTGGAGAATGAAATTTGCATGCCGGACTCCTCCCCGGATGTCCGGGTATAAGAGGGAAGCCGGCGTGCTCATTCATTCACCTTTTGTTCTTCAGAGCCTACGCATCTGATGAGCTTCTCTACGATCTTTGGTGATCATTTTGCTGCTGGAATCTTCGACGTGGTATAGCAGACGGTCCCTTCCTGCAGTGACTCTCCCCTGGGCGTCTCGGCAGTTCCGGAGGTGTTCGAGCAAATTTCCTTTTGTAAAAGGGCAAATTTCTCCAGCGAGGCTTGTCCCGCTGTTCTCATGAGTGCAACACACTCATCGAGGAGGGGGACGGACACGATGCCTGCTTCCAGTACGCTGGGGTAGACGTTGTGGATACGTCCTGCCTGCACTGCGGGCGGTGACGATTCAGACGTTGCGTCACGGGTGGCTGTGTTCCCACGGGACTCAGCCACCACCTCGTTTGCTCCCCGTTCCGTGGCGGCAGGACTACGGCCCTGCCGTCGGCTACGGCAAGCAGCGAGGGTGATATGAGGATTACTGTGAGCGATAATCCGCCAGCCACTGGCACACGGACCGTTCGCACCTCGTCTCGCTCGTCTGACCGTTCCCCAGGAGACGGTCCACCGTCTTATTCCTCAATCACGTATTCGGACATGATGCGTGATGATGAGATGTCTCTTGCAGCATCGAAGGGTGACGTACTGCCATCCAACTCCGACGATTCCTCGGGCTCCCTCCCTCAGGGGGTCGAGCCCAGGAAGAAGCGGACGTCGAAATGTCAGCCATGCTTTCCCGGGCCGCCGTGAGTGTTGGGTTGCAGTGCCCGCACTGCCTCTCCCGGCACTCACGGCTGGCTACATGGCACCTCGGGTTTGAGCGCGGCTCCAAGCCGCGCCCGCCCTCAGTGCCGTGTTTACCGGAAGTGCATGAGGAACTTAGTAAGACCTGGAAACGCCCCCTTTCCGGCACGTTTCACGTCAAACAAAGTTCTGTCACCCTCTCTTCCCTCGAGGTTGGGACAGCTAGAGGATACGTCGATGTCCCCCAGGTGGAGTATGCCGCCGCGGTGCACTCGTGCCCATAGGCAGCGGCCACCTGGGGATGGGGCTCGACCTAGACTCCCGTCCAAAGCATGTGGGGTCTTGGCATCTCTGGTGTCGAGAGCTTACATTGCGGCGGACCAAGCTGCCTCCTCTCTCTACGCTATGGCTCCTGCCAGGCCAGGGAGTTGAGAGAGCTCCACGAGGATAAGACAGACCCAGCGCTTATGCAGGAACTCCGAGCCGCCACCGACCTAGCTCTACAGGAGACCAAGGTGACCACGCGGGCCCTGGGTCGGACGATGTCCACACTTGTGGTCCATGAGAAACTCCTCTGGCCGATCCTTGTGCAGATGAGTAACGCCGAGAAGGTCCGCTTTCTCGACGCACCCGTCTCGCAAGGGGGGCTGGTTGGTGTTACTGTCGAGCCGCAGCGGCCCCGCTCACCACCCACCCATCGGGGGCGCGAGACCCGCACGCAGCCTCCCCCGGAGGGTTCTCAACAGTAAAGAAGCAGTCCTCCGTGCCGCGACTCGGCCGTCGAGTCCCATGCACTGTCTGCTTCCCAGCAGCCCTGGTCCTCTTCGACGCCCTCCAGCTCTGGCGCCCCCCACTCAGGCGGCCCCCCCTAGAGGAGACAGCGAAGAGGAGACCATCGCCCCATCAGCAGCCGCAGCGAAGCGGCCCTCATGGGAAGACCTCAGAGGGATCGAGGCTACCAATGGGCCCGACCCCAGCCACATCGCTGGGAAGTCGGATAGGGACGGATCCTGCACCGTCTCTCCATCTGCTGGCCCCTTCCGGGGGGCTAGCGCCCACTTATTCGAAAAAAGAGAGTTTCCTCTCTCTCTGGGTTATCACAGCCGCTCCCACCCTCTGCACGACGGTGAACGGCAAACTCGACGTTGCGTCATGGCGAAGCGCAATGTCGAGTATAAACACCTGCCCTCAGCACTCTCAGTCAGACAGTGCATTGAGCTGCGCAGTCGCCAGGCAGGAAAAACAGCAGAGCCGATCTCCTCCCCGGGGGACCTCCCCCGGCAAGGAATCCGTACTGCTAGCCATCGAACCACCCCCCGGGGGGACGATGAAAAAGATCGTACCTTTAGTCCCCCTGTCTCATTTCTGGGAGCCTGTCCGGCTTCCCAGACTGTCAGGCTGGCTAGGGAAGACGATCCGTCTCGGCTACGCGATCCAGTCGCCTCACGCCCGCCAAGTTTCAGGGCATCCGATATACCTCAGTCAGAGGCTAGGAAGTTCCCATACTTCGGGCCGAGGTCGCCACCCTTCTGGCGAAGGGAGTGATCGAGCCCGTAACTGAGAAGAGCAAGCTCTCCCCGGTGCAGAGTGTCCTCTTTCTCGGTATGGAACTCGACTCTGTCCTCATGAGCGGCCCCGCTCACCCGCCGCGAGGGGCGCGAGACCCGAGGCAGTGCGACTGACTACAGAGCGCGCCCGATCAGTGTTGAACTGCCTGAAGCTCTCAGGCAGTCAGCGGTCCCCCTGAAACAATTTCAGAGGCTCCTGGGATACATGGCATCCTCGGCAGGGGTGGTCCCCCTCGGGTCGATGCACATACGACCGCTCCAACACTGGCTACAGAGTCAAGTTCCTTGGAGAGCGTGGCACACCGGCAGCAGGCATATGGTCATCACACTTTTCTGCCGACACACCCTAACCCCCTGGTCTCCCATGACCTTCTTGCGGACAGGGGTCCTTTTAGGGATACCTCCCTGTAGGGTTGGGGTGCCGTGTGCAACGGGCACGCAGTGTCGGGCGGTGGACGGGCCCCCGCCTGTGTTGGCATTTCAACTGCCTAGAGTTGTTGGTTGTGCTACTTGCATTGAGGAGGCTACTACCTCTCGTGCAGGGCAAGCACGTGCTGGTCCGGTCGGACAGCACAGCTGCTGTGGCGTATATCATTGGCATTCGCTCACGGCAGCTAACATGACTCGCCCGGCGCCTCCTCCTCTGGAGTCAGCAGGTGATCAGTTCCCTGCGAGCCACACACATCCCAGGCGTCCTGAACCAGACGGCCGATGCGCTCTCTCGTCAGTCGACGCCTCGCGGAGAGTGGCGACTCCATCCCCGCGCAGCCGGCTCATTTGGGAGCAGTTCGGCCAGGCACAGGTGGTCCTGTTGCCTCCCCGGACTCCACCCATTGTCCGCTTTGGTATTCCCTGTCCGAGGCAACCCTTGGCATGGATGCCCTTGGGCACAGCTGGCCGCGGGACAAGCGGAAGTACGCTTCCCCCCCAGTGAGCCTCATTGCACAGGTCCTGTGCACGGCCAGGGAAGAGGAGCATCAAGTGGTACTAGTTACGCCCCTTTGGCCTAACCAGGACTTGGTTCTCGGAGCTAAGGCTCTGACAACAACTCCCCCCTGGCCACTCCCCCTGGCGAATTGCTTCCCCAGGGGAAGGGGCACGTTACGGCATCCCAGGCAGAACCTGGTCTCCATGTCTGGACGGGACGAGGAGATCCTGAGTGACCCACCCCCGGTCTGGTTGGGACGTCTAGGGCTAGGGCTTCGGCCACTGGGCGGCTATACGCCCATAGGTGGCGCCTCTTCTCGTCCTGGTGCTCTTCTCAGCGAGAAGACCCGCGGAGTTGCTCGGTCGGGTACGAGCTGTCCCTTTCTCAAGAGAGACTGGGGAGTAACCTCTCCCCCTCCACACTGGGAATGTATGTAGCCGCTACAGCCGCTCATCATGACCCAAGTGCTGGGTAGCCTCAGGGACAGCACGACCTGGTCATTAGGTTCCTAAGGGGCGCGAGAGGGTGACCACCTTATCCGCGCTCCGTACCCTCTTGCAACCTAGGTGGCGGGCCTCAAGAGGCCCCGCCCCCTTCGAGCCTCTCGGGGTTGCCGGTCTTTCTCAGTCTCGATAAAGACGGCTTTCCTGATGGCGCTCACCTCCAAGAGGGTAGGGGATCTGCAAGCACCCTCCGTGTCCACAGATTGCCTAGAACTCGGGGCCGGGATTCTCACGTTATCTTGAGACCCCGCCCCGGCTACGTGCTCAAAGTTCCCACCACTCTTCCGAGAGACCAGGTGGTAAACCTGCAGGCACTCCCCACCGGGGAGGAAGACCCAACCTTTCTGTGTTGTGTCCAGTACGTGCACTGCGCCTCTACTTGGACCACACGCAGAGCCCAGAAGCTCTGAGCAGCTCTTTGTCTGTTTCGGAGGTCAGCAGAAGGGAGGGCTGTCTCCAAACAGAGGCTGGCGCACTGGATCGTGGATGCCCTCGTTAGGGCATACTGATCTCAATTCGCCCCTGCCCATTGGGAGTGAGGCACACTCCTCATGGGCACTGGCTCAGGGCGCCTCTCTAGCAGACATCTGCAGAGCTGCGGGTTGGGCTATGCCCAACGACTCCGTGAGGTTCTAATACCTACGCGCGGAACCGGTGTCAGCCCGCATCCTGGCAAGGTGTAGGACCGGCAGCTGGTAGGGCGTACGCCTGCGAAAGCCCTTCCCCCTTCCTTAGGGGGATCAGCGGCTATTACGCCTCCCCTCTTTCCCCCACTGGGTAAAGAACAGGCATTTTATCCATCACTAGCACCTCGGGGCAGGCTGGGCAGAGCAGCCCTGCCCCCTTAGGCCGGGGAACAGTTGAGTTATCTCCCACATAGCTCTAACCGGACCTAGTGCTCCAGACGTGGTAACCCCCCCTCCGTGGGCTGTTCCGTCTGATGTATCCTCATGAATAGTTCCCACCACGGCAACCCATGACCTCCCTAGGTGGACTCCCACCTTGCGGTTAACTCCTGCAGTCTGCACATTTTCCCATGAGTTCTCCCCTGTTGGTGAGACCATGTGGTGTCTCCACTAATTCCTCCCTACGGTAGGTAGTGGTCTCTGCAGCATTTTTCCCCCGGGGGGGAATAATGCTTACCCAGTGGCCCTTACGGTGCCGGGTGGCTTCTCGCCATTTAGAGAACTAGGCCTCCGCCCGTGACGGCCGGTGGCAGGGGCTTCCCAACTTTGTGGTAAAGCTCTGGGTCCCCCTTCCTCTCCACTGGATGGTCATAATTTCGCGTTAGCGTGTTCGTCTGACTCGCCCAGGCCAGTCAACGTCGCTCCGCAGAGATTGTGACGCGGCTCAGTGCTGTGGCGTTTTCCATAGGAACCCCATTCTGTCGGTTCGACACAACGTCGAGAGACCGACAGAAAGGGAACGTCTTGGTTACGGATGTAACCTCGGTTCCCTGATGGAGGGAACGAGACGTTGTGTCCCTCATGCCACAACACTGGCCGCCCACCCCAGCGGTCGGGGGAGGATGCTTAAGGCTCCTCAGACCAACAGGTGAATGAATGAGCACGCCGGCTTCCCTCTTATACCCGGACATCCGGGGAGGAGCCCGGCATGCAAATTTCATTCGCCAATTTTCATTGGCCTTTTCTAAATACTCAGATGATAGGTTCTCAAGACAAACCCCATTCTGTCGGTTCGACACAACGTCTCGTTCCCTCCATCAGGGAACCGAGGTTACATCCTTAACCAAGAAGTTCACCTTCCACTAGGAGCGCTTCCACATCAGACCGGTTATATAGTCAGTAACAACAGTAGCGTCAGTTCTGCCTTATCAGTTCAGGCCCGAGTCAGGTAATGAAACATGCCGATCATCCAGAAGCACATCTGCATGCAGGTCGTTACAGATCGCTTCATAGACAGTACGTGTTTTAAGACTTACGTGCACAAACACAATATGACTGTATTACACAGAACCGAAGTAAGAGTTACACGTTTTTAAAGGAAAACTCACTAGTATAAACGCCGCCCAAGTCTATAGCTGTGTCCCAATGCTATGTAAGCTAAACTGCGACTGTTGAGTGCGTGACGTGTCCACAGATCCACACTTCATATTTTCGGTTGAAAAAGTGCATCATCCAGGTACTTAAACTGCACTTATTTTTTGAGAATTTTCAATGTGAATGCACTACTCACACTATTTATACTACAAAATGGCGTAGAATTTGATTTGGGACGCATCTTATGAAATTATAAGATTCCTGGCTAACAGTAAGGCTTGACAACATCTGATTAATCTCCACCCTTTTATTCCACATATCTAATTATTAATGCATTATTAATTTAATATCAATTCTTTAGTCCTATTCAAAATGTGCCCTGAAGCAAAGGTCTTTTGTATAAATAAATAAACATTATTTAGTAAACATGATTTACTTAAAGTGTCAATAACACATACAATCATTACAGGGCTGCTTGTTAGTTGCTGATGTTGAAATAGAATCAAACTCACGCTGTCTCATTTCTTGACATACTTTGACCAAACACATGTTTACATTTGATTCTCCATATAGACATTTACACTTGACAACCGGCAAAACTGCAGTCCTTCAGATTCTTTCTTTATAATTTGTGCCTTTTAATGTTTCTACACAAGGTTTCATTTCTTTCCGAAATGTTCAACACAAATGATGTCTGTCACTGAGGGAATGACCACAGTCAACTGTAAAAGGATTTATCTGTAAGATTGTAATCCATTTCTCAGAAGAGAGATGACTGAATTATTCATATTGTCATATTGTCTGGAGGTTAATCCTTCATGATAAAATGTCATTCATATTTACTGTAACTCCACTAAGGCTTTAAAATCTTACGTGTCTGTTAAAAGCACTAAAAAACGATGTGTGTAATAAAACACAATGAATGCAGTCGTTATGTAAACACACACTATTGGTTGAAGTCTCTCTCTGTTTGTTAAGGTTGGTCTGGTCATCTGGACAGATGGATGTGTTGTATTGATCACCCCATCGAGGGACGTCTGATTAAATGAATGACGACAGACGGGCATTTGTGTTTACTTCGGTCAGGACTGTTATTCAACTGGCTCGTGGTTGAACACTTAAATCTCCTCCATCTGTAACAGCATCCACACGTGTGTGTGTGCTCTCAACATTCGTCACAAGTGACTTTATCTAAAAATCATATGGTTGCAGTGGTACACAATAAAACTTTATTATCTGTTTCAATTCTGATGTGAGGACAGAATAAAGGCTGTATGTCTTCGGTGTTTTTGGTTACGTGCTGATTGCTCGACTACAGATTGGCTTGATTTATCCCAACGACTCCTGAGATCTCCTGATCATTTGGAAAGTCTAGAAAATCACATCATCTACGCCAAGGTCAATCTAGACTTTTCTATACTAACATAACAGAGCTTCTGTGCACAAAAAATAAGACAAAAAAATGAAAATGGTGTCATTACTGTAGCCATTATGTGCACAAACCCTGTGTTATTATAGCAGAGAGGAAGAGAAAGCTTAAATCGGTGAAATATCAACATTATTAACTCCTTGCTATTGTTTATTGGACACCCGGGGCAGAGACCAGAGCATCGGGCCACCTGCTGACACGTTTCCATTTCCGCTTTCTGGCGGTGGGCGGCATTCACCGCATGAGGCGCATGGGAGCATTTTCTATTTTCTGGGTGATTTAACCCAAGCTCAGCGGCCGGCGTGTTGATGTACACACAGCAGACATTAGGCAAATAAAGGACAGTGACAGACAGGCCGGAGAATGGCTGACAGAAACGGTGAGCTGTGATGTAAAGGGACGTCTCACGGCTGAACTTTTAGCCTCTGGCTGAACCCTCCGGCGTGGTCAAACAGGAAAGTCTCACACCCCGTACGGGCCGCTCGCTCAATAGAGGGAAAACAACACTGATGATTCACAGAGCAGTCTTTTGGGTCGACTGCCATGTGAAATAAGAGAGGAATGAGAACATATCTTCAGTCCAAAAACCTACAGGAATGTGTAGAGAGTTCCTGCTGGAATCTGGAAACAATCCAAAGCCAAGATTTCAGACAGACACAAAAGACTCTTTTGAAGAGATAGTTCACCCCCCCCCAAAAAACTCTTTTATCATTTCACAGAATTATATCATTTTCTGTTCTAAGATCTCTCTCTATATTTAGAGGCCATTTAATTCAATTCAACTTAAAACGCAAGTTGGCTGTCCGTTTACACGGAAACAGCGTTTTAGGGGACTGAAAACGCAAACTTTTGAAAACAGATGATGTCACGCGCATGCATATTACGCGCTCAGTCAAGCGAGTATAGCTAAAACAATATAGCGGCTTCCCGTACTGTGAGCTCTCGCTGCTGGACTATGTATTAACGTTTCCCCAGCAAAATGTGGATTTGCTGCACCCACAAGACCAGCGGAGACACACAATTTACATTCACCAGACTTTAAACACACATATACGTCCACCAACGGTATTAAAAAGCACTTTTGGCATATAACTGTGCATGTGTATGTGCCAAGGCACGTCCTGTTTCTTTACACAACAACATCGCCATCCTCTGGCCTGGCGTGCATACTACCGCGTTTTTATCCATTTTCCTGGATCCGTGTAAATGCAGACCGTTTTGATAACGCTGTCATGTGTACGTGAAGCTTTTCAAAAACGCAAAGGAAAAACTTTTCCGTTTTTCATCGTGTAAACGTGGCCTTAGATTGTGTAATGAATACTTATATGAACTGATTGAACAGCATGACATTCTGTTGACGAGGAATCTACACGTAGATATAATTTCCTCCATCAGTCAGATAAGAATGTATTTTAGGTCTGAAATGACATCAGAAACAGAAAGACATATGTAGAGGAGATCTGATGAGATCACAGTGACTGTGAATCTGTTGTTGAGGTTGATTTGTTTGCTCTTTAAATCTGTTTCTCTAATGAGTAAAGGTGGTCGGTAGATTTCACCTAACTCACCACTAACACTATTCAATCACCGTAAGCAGTCTATGAAGTAATACAGTTCGCCTGTCGGAACCGAACTCACACACAAACTTTCTATAAGCGGCCTCCAGGCTAACATCAGTTTGTTTTATTTTTCATGTCCACCAGTTCAAGCTCCAGTTTCTGGTGTGATGCTCTTGCCAGTTCAGCCAGATGCTTGTGATGCTGGACAATCCACCGGATGCCCTGTTCACAACACCAGCGACTGGCAGCGGTGTGGTCTCGTTCATTTCAGTGGTGGCATGGCGAGGTGTGAGGACACAGGCTACAGTGACCGTTGGCGACAGGAATTGCTGAACTGCAAATGATGAGCAACATTTGGAAGCGATTACCAATAGGGGTGAAGCAGCAGTCTCTCATCAGATCTATTTCGACCTCACTCAGACCGTCACCACGGTCCTAACCTGAATGACGCCATTCCTCCGCCTATCCTCGAGACCTAATAGCAACAATGTCATGTGACTGACCTTAGGGGTTGGCCACTATATAACATCCGGATGGACCAACCACTTCCTCTTGCCTTTCTCGCCTCATCCGAGACCGGATTAGTTGATTGTGGTAAAAGCCTAAATTCAGGAGAAACACTGGAATATCAATCCGTCACATTGTTGTGCAGGTGCTTTAAGTCCCTAAGGATTGTAGTGGATTTCTCCTCCTTTCTGTATATAAGACGCTTCGCTGGAACGTGCATCGGTAAGTATTTTTTCTTTACTCTGTTTTTCTTCTAGGTTATTGTTTGTTGGTATCTCAGATCCGCTGTTTGCAGCGGATGTTTCTTTTTTTCCCGTATAGTTTGCTGCGTGTGCACACGTAGAACGGTGGATATGTAGGAAATCTAGGCTGATCACGTAATCTACTTTTGATGATTAATCGTTGAGCTGTGATTCGTCACATACGGCATGTCAACGTTTTTGTTATAATTTGTTTTGTTCAACAAAATAAGATATTTTGTTGTTAATAAATTTAATTTGTTGTGGTTAAGTGGCACACCTCACTGGAAAAAATTAATAAACTGTGATTCTTCACAAATATTTTTTGGTTGGATTGGCTCATCATTATGAGTCATTTAAAATGTTGTTTTTGTCAAACTGCACTGCACCCACGGGATGGACACCAGGATTGTCCCTCCTGTTTGGGTATGCAGCATTTATTAGATTATATTGAGAATCCCTGTGCGGCAGCAGTAGGATTAACTCTACAGGAGAGAATACATAGAGTCAGACATTTAACTAGCGGCAGTAATGAAGTAGGTTCTGATATGGCATGCTCCGGCAAACGCAAGAGGGTTGATGTCACTGATAATTCTGCTGGCCCTTCACGACCCGGTGGGTCTCAAGTCAAACTTGTTAGGACTAAGATAGTCCAGGATTCTAACGACGACACTCAGCTACAGATTTTGACTACGCTACGCGATCTAGCTAGTAAGCTTGAAGCAAGTGCCCCTGCGGTGAGCACAAAGCCTTTTACACTTCCGGTTACAACCTCATCTGATGATAAGTCGGTTCCACATCAGACAGCGGTGCATGATCTCACAGATGTTGTCTCTCCACATGCTAATAATTCACTTTGGGGCAGTGAGGGAATGCCTGAAGAGGATGAAGAGGAGGAATCTAAATCAGTTGCTTCTGAAGGAGGAAGCCCGAGCTGTGATACTCTTTCTCGTATTCTTAGCGCAGCAAGAATTTTAGGGCTTGATACACAGGTAGAAAGTACAGCCCCTATCCCTCAACAAGGTGTATGGACAAGTATTTCTCGTGCTCAGCCTCCCGTATCTATTCCAGTAGCTGAAGATTATTCACAAATGTTGAGGAAAGCTTGGAATAATCCGAAGGCTGCACACCAGTTTAATGCTGGTTGTAGACCGTTGGTTAAATTAAGTTATGCTCCTGAGACTGGTATGGGGAACATGCCTTCAGTAGAGCGAGAGATTGCATCCCTAACTACTTTGGGTCCCGATCGGGTCACAGATAACCCTCGGTGTCCTGGAAAGGAATGTCAGAAGACAGATCGCCTAATGTGTCAGCCATACAATGCAGCTAGTCGAGCAGCCCGAGCTGGGAATACGTCTAGCTGCCTTAAGAAAGGTAGTTAATCCAGAAGATCGTGATGCTATGAATCTAGTTGACACATCACTCGTCACACACTCGCAACTTACCCGAGATATTGGTGCGGCCATGTCCTCAGCAGTCTTAGGCCGAAGGCAGATCTGGCTGGCCCAGACATCTTTGCCCGAGACTATTAGGAAGGATCTGACTAATATGCCAGTGGTCCCTGGCAGGGTATTCCATCCTGATTCACAGCCTTTATTAGATACCGCTGATCAGGCTAGACGTATTAGGGAGTCTGTTCAACAGACATTTAGTCATTCTGGCCCCACCAGATATGGGCGTAGGGGGGCTCAGTCTTTCCAACCTTCATGTCCTCCCCGGTCAGGTTTTTGGGGGGAACGATAGTAGACGGTCTAGGGGTTACCAAAATTTCGATAAGAGCCACAGACCACCCTACCAAGCCCTTCAAACTGGTCAGCCTCATACCCCGCTTAGGGGGAGCTTTCCCAAAGGGCGGTTTCCCAGGGGTCCTAAACCCCGTGGAGGCCATACATAGTGGTGTCGGAGACGTCGGAGCATGCTCTCAACTTCACCTGAACAGTTGGAAGAAAGTTACATCAGATCCTTGGGTTCTAGATACCATCAGGACCGGATACAGGATACAGTTCTGACGACGTCCTCCAATATTTTCAGGGATCCATATGACCATAATCGGGGACCCTGTTCAGGCACATATTTTAGCAAAAGAAATTTCAATATTGTTGCAAAAAGGGGCGATTATACGAATAGGTACCAGCGAACAGCTCAGTGGGTTCTATTCGAAATATTTCCTGGTGCCAAAGAAAGACTGTGGGCTACGGCCTATTCTGGACCTACGGCAGCTAAACCGGTTCATAAAGGTGTTGCCTTTCAAAATGTTGACAACAACACAAATTTTGGAATCCATAGAGACAGGGGAATGGTTCACTTCCATAGACTTAAAGGACGCATATTTCCATATACCCATTTGTCAGGAGCATTGCCCGTTTCTTCGCTTTGCCTTTCGGGACCAAGCCTATCAGTTCCAGGTGCTCCCTTTCGGCCTCTCACTGTCCCCGAGCGTCTTTACCAGAGTAGTGTCAGCCACTTCGGTGTGCAGGTATGAAGATACTGTCATACCTGGACGACTGGTTGATTGTGCCCCTTCTCGCTGTCAGGTCATAAAAGAAACAGAGACTGTAATTCAACACGTTAAATCTCTCGGCCTCAAAGTAAACTGGCAGAAGAGCAATTTAAGCCCCAGTCAACAGGTAGTGTTTGTGGGGGTTTTATTGAATGCACGACTAATGACGGCAGTCTTGCCACCTCAAAGGGTGACGCAGCTGTCCAGTGTTGCTCGCTCGTTTTATCTGGGCAAGAAAATGAAGTTGCTACAATTTCAACGCCTATTGGGTATGATTGCAGCAGCAATAACTGTAATCCCTCTAAGCCTTCTCAGAGCTCGTCCACTCCAGCGGTGGTTGAACAGCTTTCAGTTACATCCCAAACTACACAGACATGTGAAGATAAGGGTTATGCGGAGGTGCATCCAGATGTTGCATCCGTGGAGAAACAGGAAGTGGCTGTCAAAGGGAGTTCCTTTGGGGAACATTCCAGTGAGACGGTCGGTGATAACAACGGATGCTTCCCTGATGGGGTGGGGAGCAGTTTGGGAAGGCAGGACTGCCAGAGGTCCTTGGGAGCCCCCTTGGACTTCGGGACATATCAATGTTCTGGAACTCAGAGCGGTTTTCCTTGCGCTGAGAGTTTTCCTTCCTTTGTTGCAGAACAAACATGTCTTGATAAGGACAGACAACATGTCTGCAGTATATCACATCAATCACCAGGGCGGAACCAAGTCAGCTCGGTGCCTGCAGGTGACGAAGGAACTACTTTGTTGGGCATCTCAGAAAATTGTTTCCATCAGAGCAGTGTACATACCGGGAGTGACGAACAAAGCAGCGGATTTGTTGTCCTGAACAGGACCACTTCCGGGAGAGTGGCGTCTCCATCCCAAAGTGGTAGGACAGGTATGGCAACAGTTTGGTGTGGCAAGAGTCGATCTGTTTGTAACAGCAGAGACAACTCATTGCAATCTATGGTATTCTCTGGTCGGGCAAGGGGATCCACTGGGGATCTCAAGAATGGCCGGAAGAGTTATTGTACGCTTTCCCTCCCCTGCCCCTGATTCCCCTAGTACTCAAGAGGATAGCGTTGGGCCGTCACAAGGTCTTGCTTGTAGCCCCAAGATGGCCAAAGAAGCATTGGTTCCCGACACTTGTACGACTGGTTCAGGGCCATCCGTCGCCATTACCGAGGAGAGCCGACCTGTTGTCTCAAGTAGGAGGTAAAATTTGGCACGCAAGGTCAGAGATTCTGCAGCTGTGGGTTTGGCCATTGCTCACAGCCCCTCTCTAAGAACTTAGATGAAGTTGTACTGAGGACTTTAAATAATTCTAAAGCATCCTCCACTTGGAATAACTATTCTAGCAAGTGGCGAATATTTTCAGAATGGTGTCAAGTTCAGCAAACAGACCCTGTTAATTGTGACACAAGTTCAGTCCTTCTTTTTCTTCAATCGTTGTTGGATGCACGGAAATCCGTTAATACCATAAGGGTTTATGTTGCAGCCATTTCAAACTTCCATGTTTTGGTGGATGGTTTGAGTGTTGGGAAACAGCCTTTAGTTTCCCAATTCTTAAGGGGTGCATATCGTTTGCACCCAGGAAGAGTTATGAGATCACCTGCTTGGGACCTTACGATTGTCTTAAATTCCTTAGTCAAGAGTCCGTTTGAACCCTTGGACCAAGCCGACCTTAAGTTTCTGACATGGAAAGCTGCCTTTCTTCTGGCAATATGTTCAGCCAAGAGAGTTAGTGAATTACACTCACTGTCAGTCAGTGAAAATTGTTTAAGATGGAAGGCTGAGGATGCAGGGGTTTTTCTTTGGCCAAACCCGTCATTTTTACCCAAGGTTCTTAGGCGTGACACAATAAACCAGGTAATTGAACTCGATGCGGTTTGACCAGACCCCCATGCTTCAGGTACAGGCTCTGTTGATGTTCTTCTATGTCCTGTTAGGACACTGCGTACATATATTGAGCGTACTGGCCCATTAAGACAGTCGCACACGCAACTTTTTGTATGTTTCGACAAGAAATGTAGAGGCAGACCGGTGTCGAAACAACGATTGTTACATTGGATAGTGGAAACAATCTCGCACACGTACTCCCGTCAAACTTTACCTATCCCTGGTGATTTGGTTGCCCATTCGACCAGAAGTATGGCGACAGCTTGGGCGGCACTTAGGGGAGTAGCACTTTCAGATATATGTGCGGCGGCCTGTTGGAACACGCCCTGTACGTTCACAAGATTTTATAGGGTGAATGTAACAAATGCAAATTCTTTAGGGTCTGCTGTTTTATCAGCTGTTAGGCCACCAGCAGGGGGAAGCAATGAAAATCCCTCGTGACCATGATGGTATTAGTCATCCAGGTTAGGACCGTGGTGACAGTCTGAGTGAGGTCGAAATACTGTAGATCGTAAGTTATGTCCATAACAATGGATCTATGAGACCGAACGATGACCGTCACCATTCCTTGTCACTCGGGACGAGCTGAAGCGTTCCAGGCAAGAGAAAGTGGTTGGTCCATCCAGATGTTATATAGCGGCCAACCCCTAAGGTCAGTCACATGACATTGTTGCTATTAGGTCTCGAGGATAGGCGGAGGAATGGCGTCATTCAGGTTAGGACCGTGGTGATGGTCATCGTTCGGTCTCATAGATCCATAGTTATGGACATAACTTACGTTACTGCAGGGTTTGTTTGTGGCTGTTGCTGGAGCGACCGGGGCTAGGAACGCTTTCTAATGATGTCGTAGCAAAAGATAGAGCCCTGCACGGGTCCAGTTTGATAAACCCGCACCCGCAGTAATTAAAAGAACATCCGACAGGTAGACGGGTATCCGAGGGTGCCAGCTCGTGTGCAGGACTCTGGCAAGAGACTGGCGACACACAGCGACTCGCAATGTGTACGCAGCTTGATGATAACTACAGCTACAACCTACAGTCATCCAGAACCGGAATATCTCTGGTCTGGTCTCTCCCAAGGTTTTTTTTTCTCCACTCTTATACACATACATACTGTACATCTATAGTGGAGTTTTGGTTGCCACCATTGCCACTGGCTTACTCAATGGGAGACTGCTGACTTTGCTTAATCCATAAGTATAAACAATTTACGTTTAACACCTTACATGCGCATTAACATACCTTAACTTAAACAAATGTTTTTTTTCTTCACGTTTTGGTATTCTTGCAAATTGTCCTTGTATATTGTAATTTTAGGTTTTCAGTCCTGATAACAATATTTAAAATAATATACCTAAATTAAATAATATACTTCAATTAAATAATTGACAGTTTCTCACAATCCAACATAGCATTTATTTCAGTTAAGTTTCATCATAGAGAAAAACTTGCAATAATACCATGTACAGTATCTTAATACCATAAACTGCCTTTCATTATTTCCCTCAAGTACTACTATTAATATTATTAATATTTTTTCATTAAGATTAAAATGTAAATTATGTAAATCTGCTTTGCAACAATGAAAATTGTGATAAGCGCTATATAAATAAAATTGAATTAAATTGAATGATGGCCCTTTAATTCTGCACGCTGTACAAACACCCAACCACAGCAACAACTCACTACAAAACACAAACAATACATCAAAATTCACTGTGAAAATAAACATCCGGACACAACGCAGAATAATACAGACAATGCAGACGGCGGGAGAGAGAGAAGTTCTGCACTATCCTATTGAGAGACTTCAGTCTGTGACATGATCAGAACTTTATCATTTACATTTATTTTATTGTGCATTCTAGACATAGATATAGTTGGCACATTTAGAAGATTTGTTATTTGTTAAGAGAATGTTATTGCTCATATGAGTCTCAGAGGAAACTTAAGCAAAAGTTTCCATTTGCTCTCCATTTAATCTCACTGATGTCTTAAATGTTTTATAAATTAACACCCAGACAAAATAAATCCAGCCTGGGCTGTGTCCTTCTTCTCTATTAAAATGAGAAAATATTTTAAAAGGTTGCCCTAGATGCTGTGACTTTATTTATCCAACACTGATCAGTCATTCATTCACTTAAAAAAATATGTATGTACACCAACATAATAACACTAAAATCATGTTTGTCTTTATATTTTACAAGTGAAGTTACAAACTGCTATTTATTTATAACGTTAAAATAATGTTAACAGCCGTAGTTAGTGTTAGTTCGTGTTTAGACTGAAATAAAGCTGCCGTAGACAATGTCTGTCATTGTTTATAAGTGAATTTAATTACATTATTTAATCACAATGACATCTAGAGGAAATGAATCCGCAATTTTACTTAAAAAAATAGGAATGCTGATTTTGAATAAGTCCCTCTGTTGAGATTCAGTTTGATCATCCATCAGTTGACAATTGTGTCACGGACGGTGAGGGAACAAGGACAGAGGACCCAGAAGCAGACAGCGGGTAAGGGGTTAACAAGACATTTAATAAAATATAAATACAAAACAAAGACCCACGTGGGGGTAACATAACAAAACAGGGGAATCTACAACAGGACAGGACTAAGACTAAATACACCTAACAAGACTAAGATTAACATAAACATGAACTACAAATGACTACACTAGACTAGACTAGACTGACACGGAACAGGCACTCACCATACAAACGACAATGAACCAGCACAGGACAGAAAACACAGGGACCTTATAAAGGGAACAAATCAAGAGGGAACAGGTGTGGGGCATGAACTAATAAACAATCAATAATGAGGCAACGAAAGGGCGGGAACAGAGACACGACACCAGAGAGTGGAAGGCCAACAGGGCCAAAATGCCTCTCTCCACATGAAACAAGAGGTTCTGTCACAATTCTGCCACTAGGTCAAGAAAAGCAAGACAAGATGGGGCAGAACCATGACAAATTGCCTGACATTTCATATATGATGATGTTTAATGCTCAGGCAGGGTTAGTTTGTTCAATTCATTACCTTACAATTGAGCAACAGTAATGCTGCGGTTTGCATTAGCAAACATAACTCAATTATAATTGAGAAAAATCTCTAACAAAAGATAACTGTGAACATGCGTGTAATATTGTGACACTTACTGGGCCTCATTATCAATCTAACGTAGAAACGAGCACAGATCCTTGCGCAGAAATCATCTTACAACAGGGTTTACGTGTCATTCAGCGTACGAATGATTGTATCTTGACAAATGCGGCGGCTGAAATCGGTTGTAATTTACATATCACACCCCTATAAATTCAGGGTGTAGACGCCTCGCCCCTAGATTTTGCGACATGGAGAAACGTAATCCGGCCAAAAATAGGAACTTTTCCGATTTAGAAAATTAAAGTTTAACCTTGAAAAGCGAAATCAAAGGAAGTAATAAAAACAGTTTGGAAAGAGATCGCTGCAGTCAACAGCGTTGGTGTAGTGAACCGAACTCCAGCTGAGGTTTGTATTGTTTATTGGATATTTATGTTTTGTAAATATGAGCGCTAATAAATAGTGTTTCACTGTGATTTTTACACAGAAAGTATTGTTGTTGCTTTAACTTACTTTGGTTGTATAATGCATTTAAATTTAAACAAAATTATCTGACTTCAGTCTTGAAAAACTTTGTTTAAGTTACATTAATGTGTTAACATAAAAACGAATGTAGATATAAATATTATTAATTGTGCCGTAAAAATGATACGTAATTTATATGTAAATGCTTTTACACAGTTTTCTTCATTTAGGTGAAGAAAAAATGGTCTGTGGCGGTGGAGGCAGATGCATGTTTCTAAGCAGGATAAAGGTTTTTTCTCTTTCAGATCTATCAGCGGCAGGACCAGCGTTCTTCAGCCCTGGAAACTGGGAAACTGCCACACGAGCTGTGACCCAGTGCGCGTCTTCCACCCCATACAACATCGCAGGTTGCGTATTTTCTGTTTTCATTAAAATGCATAATTGTCAAACAAAGAAGCTATCATCTTGCAAATATGTAAACTTACCCAGTGCTTGTAATTGATTACTGTAGGTTTTTAAAGGTTTTAAACGTCCATATTGATAAATGCCAAGTTTTGCGTGGAAACGTCCGTACGCCCAGTTTTCGGTCATACGCTCGTTTCATAAATGAGGCCCATTGTGCTTACAGTCATTAAAAATCTTTTTATTTCCATTGTTCAGCTGTCATATCACAGACACACAAAATTAACTTGCTGTGCACACTGTGCAAATGGCCTTTTATGTCCCTCTGTGAAGAGCTAAAGAGAGAGAGAGAGATAGAGATAGATAGATAGAGAGAGAGAGAGAGCGAGATAGAGAGAGAGAGAGAGCGAGATAGAGAGAGAGAGAGAGAGAGATAGAGAGAGAGAGAGAGCGAGAGAGAGAGCGAGAGAGAGAGAGAGAGATAGATAGATAGATAGATAGATAGATAGATAGATAGATAGATAGATAGATAGATAGATAGATAGATAGATAGATAGATAGATAGAGAGCGAGAGAGCGAGAGAGCGAGAGAGAGAGAGAGAGAGACAGAGAGAGAGCGAGAGAGAGAGAGAGAGAGAGAGAGAGACACAGAGAGACACAGAGAGAAGAGAGAGAGAGAGAGAGAGAGAGAGAGAGAGAGAGAGAGAGAAGAGAGTCCTGGTTGTAATTAGCACATATCACACTAGTGTAATGGAGGGGGGGGGGTGTAATAGCTGGCTTTAATCTCTCTCAACACCTCTAATGATGTTATGACACGCTGAGGTTAAAGGCTGTGATAACAGTTGAGAGTTCGAGAATCATGTAAGTACAGCACTGAGTACACAACACTGTATCTGCACTGGATGATGTGTTTCCTCAATCCAGAACATCTGCTTGATGTTGAACTTTGAGAAAGATTTATCACGTAACATTGGGTTATTGGACCTATAATATATTCAAAATATACTTCAGTCCCTCTGCCATAAATCATTATTTTAAAAGAAAACAAAAATCCAATTGTAATATTTAAAGAATATTTTGTTCGTTTGTGTCCATTTACTAATGAGTAATGTTGAAACAAGCCAACAAGAATCTACCTGTGAAGTGCTTGACATCTTGACATCATTTAAACAGAGATTGATTATTATTTCTGATCAGATTTGTTTTAGTGTCACTAATAAAACTGTGAAAGTTTTCATTATCTAAAATAAATTAACCCATGGCACATGAGATGGGATCTTATATAAAAGCTGATTTGTTCCTACAGTTACACAGATGTATTAGAACATAAAGCATGAAATAAAGAACAAAGAGAACAGAAGAAGATGCTTTATCTCGTTTCCGGCTCATTACTTCACAAGCGCTTTTATGAGAGTAATTTAACATTACTGACGATGATTTTTCTGTAATTTACTGAGATGAAAATAAGCACACGTAGATTGTATAATTAATAAAAATCAGTTTGGTGATTAAATAGAATTTAATCATGAATCTTAGAATGAATGAATCTGAAGTTTGTTCGACAGATTTCAAGCACAAGCACATGAATGTCCTACACATGCAATGTAGGCTAATCTAAAGAAAGATCCTCATATATTTCACGTTTTCTACAGTACAGTCAGTGTGTGTTTTTTTTAGCTGTTTCTGATAAACGTCTTCACTGACCCCCACAAAGCCCCACACAGCACATGCTGTATTTTTGCAAAAACAATTAGAACTTTTAATGGTTTAGTTTCTACTGTAAAGCCTGTTTGATAAAGACTTCCTATACAAATTTCAGATGTATTTAAAGGACTCGTAATCCTCTTCAGAGAGCTGCAGGAAATGATCAATCAAAAGTGGTTCATTCACATGAAGAGGATGGAGAATGGTAATGGTCTTGGCACGGGCCGTGTTTGCGGAGGACGGGTGTGTCGGAGAACTGAAACGGGCTGTTGACGCCTCTCTCTCTCTCTCTGATAAGAAGCACTTTCCTGTGATTTGTGTCCGCTGAGTGAATACAGACGGGGAAATGACACTCTGTGGTCTCTTCATGAGGGTCATTAGGATGTAAAAATAAATAATGATTATGGTGCTAAACAGACACTGGCGTGACAGGCAATGTGCTTTCACAATGACAGAGAGCTGAAGCAGATTTCTCAGTGTTATGAGCTTTGAGAAGTCCGTTTCAGGCTGTGTTTACACAGCACATTCCAAACATAAATCACACCAGGAAAACCGCCGCCAATCTTAACAACCTACAATAAGCATCAAAACATGCTCAGGTATTAACCAGTCTGATGAGACCTTTAATTCAGTTCAATGCAGTATTATAACAGAAACATGAACTGACAAAGAAATGATCCTGTAAAACGACACGTCTTAACACAACACAGTTCAGAATCGCCATTAGAATGAATTGGGACAAAATGTTCGCCACGTATTTATAAGTTTGCATACAGTGTCTGCACTGTAATGATGATAAAACCATCACAGTACTAATCACTACACTATTACAACATTTCTCTAGAGGTACCTCAAAGAATACGTTTCAAGTTGTTTACATTATTATTTAAACTAATTAACTTAAATCACCTTTTACTGTAATTACTGCATTCATGTACTGTGGTATTTAGCACAGTAATGAACGTCCACTCTATTAACATGCCATCCTATATGAAAAAAATACTGTAATATACTTTATGGAGTCACTTCCTACATACTAGGCTTTTGCTCCAAGTCAGTAATTCGCTATAGTTAATAGTAAATAACTATAATATACTACATTCATACTACATTTTAAAGTACGCTGTGTTTTTTCGTGCGTTTTAGTATTTAAAAAAAACATGAAACCATAGTTCATGTTCAATACAATAATAATGTAAGGGGAATAATAAAAAAGAAAGAGAGAGAGAAAGAGAGAGACATACAGTGTTTGTTGCGCCGGTGCTGCCAGCTGAAGCACGCGCTCAGCGCTTTCTCCTCTAACATACATGACGAGGGACTGGAAGAGTAAAACTCCAGCATGTGCCCCGATAACACATCCATACAGTCAAACATCATAGCACTGCAGAAGAAGAGGAAGAAAACGCGTCTGTTTGTCCTTCACACAAACTCCATCAAACTCTCCGCGCGCGGATCCACAGAGAACACGGTGAAAACACGGTAAAACCACATCCCCATCACCACCCGGGCTTCACGGACAAACGTAAGGCACGCGACTGGCGATCCACTCGGTCCGGTTCCCGTTACCGACAGCAGTTCTTCATAATGAGAGATAATGGTGTAAATATGTAGCGTTTAAAAGCGCAATGACGGATGTGCGCTCGTGCCCGCGCGCTGCTCATTTCCTACTACTTCATTCCAACACAATGAAAGATTGAGTTGCCTAATATATGCGAGTGAACTTTCTGTGAACCCTTCTGAGGCGGCTAACCTTCAAATGACCCACACTGCCGTGACATCATCGGCGTTCACGCGCGCGCAAGCTGAGACAGACTCTGAGAGGCTGAGAGAAGAAACAACTCAACGCGGCTTTTCCCTCGAAAGAAAATCTCATACATGCATTTATATTTTATCAGTTAGAATGTCATAAAACAGAGCAAAAACAAGAACGTAAAGAAGAGTACAGTCCAGTAAAGCAGAATAAACACGAGACAAGAGGAGAGATGCACAATTAAAAACAACAGAAAGAACAGAGTAAGAAAGAGTACAGTGATGCCACGAAGAGCAGAGT
This sequence comes from Triplophysa rosa, assembly GCF_024868665.1. Classification (NCBI taxonomy): domain Eukaryota; kingdom Metazoa; phylum Chordata; class Actinopteri; order Cypriniformes; family Nemacheilidae; genus Triplophysa; species Triplophysa rosa. Next base: position 23,075,713 of record NC_079905.1, on the reverse strand, counting down.
ACAGCAATAAGACGACAATGTAATTCTTGCACACTCGGACCTCTTAATGCATTTACAAAAACATCAGAAATTTCAACATTAAAATAAGAGCACACACTACATAAAAACATAGTGTCAAGATGTAAGTGTACAGAACAAGAGGAAGTAAAACACAAAAAGGAAGTAGAATTACAGTCTGTTATAATGCAGGTACAGATCTTCAGTGTTTTCTGTGCTACTGCTGCAGTGCAGTCTTACATTAATTATTATGAACATATTGCCTGGCAGACGATACAGTAGACAACATATATACAGTACATTGACATAAAATACAAACCGGTAAGAAATGTAGTCACAATATAATTACCATTGGTTAACACACCACATATCATGAGGTAACAATGAACTGAAATGTTTTTACAGCAATTATTCATCTAGGAATATATGCATTATTAAATGAATAAACTTTTTTATGTTCATTCAGACAGTGTTGTAGACGAGACCAGAGAGGGTCGAGTCCGAGTCCACAAAAGATTGGGTCTGAGACCTAAAGAAATCTTCAAGAATATGTTAAATGTTTGGTGGAAACAATAAAACTGGCACCAAGCTCATAGAGTACATTAATATAACATGCATGTACACAGAGTTTTATTTGTGAAAAGTGAGACTCTTTAAAATAAATTGAGTTGAATGATTTAAATGCAGAGTCTTTGTGTGTTTAGGTGGTTTAGCAGATTGTGAATATGCTCATTCCTCAACAGTATATCAGCTTAAACCTCAAACTACAGATCCACAGAGCTGACACATTAATAACACAAACCCAATTATTAACAGTGATCCAAACAACTTTAAAATGTGTACATTACCATTCACAAGTCATCATCTCTTTGCCACAACTAATGTATTTTAACACACAGTTATGGCTGAAGGAAACCTAATTTAACATTAAAACAGAAGCGCCAAGAGCTCAACTACAGCTAAAAAAAGATCACAATAATGGTGGTTTTTACAGGTACAAAAGTGATACTGATTCAATGCAATGAACATTGACAAATCATCAATTTTTAACATTAATTCAATGGTTGCTAGCTATCTTACTGCATTCAAATCATTCAACTCAGTTTATTTCAAAGAGTCTCACTTTCATTTATTTCCACGTGTAAACTGAAACTAGTCTGATAAACTCAAAGTTTGATCCAGTATTTACTTTGTACAGAGTTCCACTGGACGTCAATATCAGACAATCAGAAGACGTCATAAAAAGACGTTTATAAAATGGTCAGTTCTGGTCCTTGATTCTGACTGGCTGAGCCGAGTTCTAAGCCGGTATGAAATACCCCGATTTATAACGGCTGACCGCATTACATAGCCTAAATATCATTTGATTAACTTTATTTGATGAAACTTTGCTACGCATATGGAATAACCATTTTATAAAAGCAATAATCCCCGTGAAGCAGCGGGTTACAGTGCATTTTATAACAGCTGAGACGGTTTTAATGACTCTGCTTCATGTCGTGAAAATGCACTGTAACCGGCTGCTTCTTGGGGCTTATTGATTTAAAGGTCTCCTCAGACGAGCACTTTCAACAAGTTGGTATGATTTATTAGGGTCTTCATGAAATGTCTGGAACATATTTTGCTTAAAACACTCAATGGCTGTGTAAACAAAACCCTTCTTGCCTCGTCAAAAACAGCTATGCTCACAGCAACCCGTTTTGGTGCACGTCTCTTTAAATGATAATGAGTTACAGCGAACTCAACTCAACTCAACTCAACTCAACTCAACTTTATTTATATAGCGCTTTTACAATTTTCATTGTTACAAAGCAGCTGTACATGAGACACATTGACTACAAGCAAAACAATCAAAGTTGTACCTGCAAAAACAAGAAAAGGTTGAAAACACAGAAGACAGACACACCCACACACAAAACACTCCACACACACAACACGCACACGCACCAACACACACACACACAGACACACACACACACACACACACACACACACACACACGTACGTACACAGACAAGTACGCACACACACACACGCTCAGTGAGAGCACACATTTAGGATAAAGGAGAGAGAAGCACAGGTCAAATATAACAGATAATAAATTCCTATATGCAATATTAATTAAGTAAAACTTTAAGATTCTAAAGCAGCCCCCCCGGTCAGGCAGATAGTGCAAAAACAGTATGCAAACGGTGGCGAGGAACCCAAAACTCTAATCGAGAAAAAAAACCTCAGGAGAACCCAGGCCCAACCAGGGGATTCCAGTTCCCCTCTGGCAAAAGCTGCTGCCTCTGCACAAGCTCCAGAGAACTTGCACAACAAGGCTAAATAAAATAAATAAACTTAATAATAAAATAAATTATAGTTTAAGATTATCATTAATAATCTAATAGCATTTGAAGTTTTGTGGTGAAGACATGTCAAGAGACCGCGTCCTTCTTTATCCAGCTCTATCATCTCAGCTCTTGTCAGGTCCCCACTTCCCATTCTCCGCTCTACCATCAGGTCAGGCCATGAACTGCATCCTGCTCGCTGTGGTAACCTTGGAACAATGAGACAAGACTGGCTGAGAGTAGAGTACTGTTCTGTACTCTTTGATGCAACAAGTACATCAGTTGTGTTTTTGGTTCCGGTTGATCTAACTAATGCAGCCTAAACCCTCTGAAGATTTATATTATGGAAGAGTAGTGTATGCAAGATTAAAAAGATGCGTCTTTAGTCTAGATTTAAACTGACAGAGTGTGTCTGCCTCCCGGACAGTGCAGGGAAGACTATTCCAAAGTTTAGGCGCTAGATAGGAAAAGGATCTACCACCTGCACTTGATTTTGAAATTCTAGGTATTACCAACTGACAGGACGCCTGAGAGCGTAATGCACGTGAAGGACTGTAATACAAAAGGAGTTCATTCAAGTACTGAGGAGCTAAACCATGTAAGGCTTTATAGGTAATAAGCAAGATTTTAAAGTTAACGCGATGCTTTATAGGTAACCAGTGCAAGGTTGACAGAACCGGGCTAATATGTTCATACTTTTTTGTACGTGTAAGAACTCGAGCTGCCGCGTTTTGGACCAATTGGAGTTTTTGTAATAAGCCTGCAGGGCAACCACCTAACAGTGCATTACAGTAATCTAGTCTTGATGTCATGAATGCATGAATTAACTTCTCTGCATCTGAGATTGACAGCATATGACGTAGTTTAGATATATTCTTAAGATGGAAAAACGCAATTTTACAGGTGTTGGCGACGTGGCTCTCAAATGACAGATTACTATCGAATAGAACGCCAAGATTCTTTGCTGACGACGAGGGTTTTATGGAACATCCGTCAATAGTTAAACAGTATTCTTGGTTGTTACTTATAGCAGTTTTCGGTCCAATAAGTAACACTTCCGTTTTGTCCGAGTTCAGTAATAAAAAGTTGTTACTCATCCAGTTTTTTATATCGACTATGCATTCCATTATTCGATGGAACTGCTGTGTTTCATGAGGCTTCGAGGAAATATAAAGTTGAGTATCATCAGCATAACAGTGAAAGCTAACTCCGTGTCGCTTTATTATATCTCCTAGAGGTAGCATGTATAATGCGAAGAGCAGAGGCCCTAAGACTGAGCCCTGTGGTACACCGTACTGGACTTGCGATTTGCGTGACACCTCATTGTTTATTGCTACAAATTGAAAACGGTCGGATAAATAAGATTTAAACCATTTCAAAGCTATTCCCTTAATGCCGACATAATTTTCGAGTCTATGTAGGAGTGTGCTGTGGTCAATGGTATCGAATGCAGCACTAAGGTCTAGCAGCACCAATAACGAGATACAACCTCGGTCAGACGCCAATAGCAGATCATTTGTAACTCTGATCAAAGCAGTCTCTGTACTGTGACATGCTCTAAATCCAGACTGGAATTCTTCATTGATGTCATTCCTTTGGAGGAAGGAGCATAATTGAGTTGAAACTACTTTTTCCAGAACTTTAGATATGAAAGGTAGATTCGATATAGGCCTGTAGTTCCTTAGTTCTCTAGGGTCGAGTTGGGGTTTTTTGACAAGGGGCCTTATAACAGCCACCTTATATGCTTTAGGCACATGTCCTAATGTCAGAGATGAGTTAATAATACCAAGAAGAGGATCTATAATTTCTGGGAGCATCTCTTTCAGTAGATTTGTAGGTATAGGGTCTAGTATGCATGTTGTTGATTTAGATGATCTAATAATTTTAGACAGCTCATCTTGATCTACGGTATAAAATAATTGCATTTTCTCCTTAAGGGCGCTGTAGTTAGTTTGTTCAGCGGGTTTCACTTCTGATTGCATTGTTATAATTTTTTCTCTAATATCTTGGATTTTATATGTGAAGTAGTTCATAAATTCATCACTGCTATGCTGATATACAGGATCAGAAGTCACTGACGATTTATTTTTTGTTAATTTAGCCACCGTGTTAAATAAAAACCTAGGGTTGTGCTGGTTTTCTTCTATTAGTGATGAAAAATAGGCGGATCTAGAAGTTATTAGGGCTTTCCTGTATTTTCGAATACTATCCTTCCATGCTGTACGAAATACCTCCAATTTAGTTTTCTTAAAGTTGCGCTCCATTTTTTTTTTCGAACCCCACCCCCTTCTGTCCGGCGTGTCAACACAACACATGTGTAGTACTGCCATGGCAATCGTTTAGCTAAATGATATTTCCTGAATTCCTCTGCAGTTAGTTTCGTCTTAAACGTCTCAAATCATTCGTCCGGAGACAAAAAAATCAGTCACAGCAAACAGCGCATCCTAATGCGCTTACGTTGTGCGTGTATGCTTACCTAAAATCCACTGCAGATCTCAGCGGAATTACATGGATTTTAGCGCTTGTTGTTGACAAGTTATAACGTTACACACACAACATGAGAGCTAGTTTGCTGTGACAGATTTTTCAGCCTAAGCACGAATGATTTGAGACGTTTAAAATGAAACTAACCCCAGTGTTTGCCCCTGTTCATTAGCAAAACAAACAGCTTGCCGCAGCTACACATATTAACGCACATAATGTATTAACATTCATACAGCTAAACTCCAAGTGTCCATCTGCACTTATATACAGTAAGTTTAACACTGGCTTTGATTGTTCTATTTAGCCCGTGACTGACTTAGCTCCCTTCGCTATCATATGCTAACGTTATCCTCCTATATATACGGTACATTTACATCAATTCAGACTGTTGATAAATATTACTTACATCTGTAGTTTTGTCTCGTTCAGTCGGTCTCGATCCCTCTTGAGGAACAACTTTGAAGCTAATCCTGCTTGTACTGTCCCAGGTTGATAAAGTACTCCAGCTTGAAGTGATTCGCGCAAACAAGCAGGTTTTTACTTATGGTTTCTGATGGATTTCCACTAAAATAAAATAAATCCACTCCTGTCTCTTTCTAGGTTTGGACTCTGTGCAGCGACTACATTGCATGTTTTCCACGAACTTTAGCCATGGCGTCACGTACACCGCTGTCGCTTGTGAAAACAACAATGGCGGAGCGCGGTGGGTGGAACTGTGTAGATTAAGGGGCGGTAACATTATAATAAATCTGCTTTGGACGTCACAATCGGAGTGAAATCTGAACGGCTGGATTTCTCACATGCTTGCAGGGAAAGGCACACCAAAACAAACTTACTGGGTTCTTATTTTTCACGTTCTCTGGGTTGCTAGATGCACCAGGGACCCGATTATAGCACTTAAACACAGAAAAAGTGGGGTTTTCATCTGATGTCTCCTTTAAGAGACCCCTGTCACTTTAAGCCCATAAAGGTCTTTTTGTGCATATCTTAGCTCGGGGTTAGGCTCAAGTCATGTGCACAAGAAAATAACCAATCATTGGACATGTCAATCAAACATCAGTTTAAAGCAATAGTAACTAATATAGTAAATATTTTGGACCGGACTCCAAATTCCGAACATGTTTGAGTCCAGATTGAGTCAAAATGCACACAAGTCCATGACAAGACCAAGACCATTAAAATATCGTCTCGAGATCGAGTTCAAGACCGAGTCTCGAGACTACAACACTGCATTCAGAATTCATTAGCTCATGTTATTTCATACAGCTGTTTTTTACTGATTTTAGTGACTTTTTTTCCAAGCAATTATCTTTGAAAGTTGTCTAATTCCTGACAGCTGTATGCTTTTCAAAATAATAATGAAAAAAAAATGGTCAGAACTATATTGAGAACAAGCATTTTAAAAAATGTTTAAAAAATGTCAAGTGTGTGGTCTGTGTGGTCAAGGATTTTTTGGTGTTGGGAAGTGATTGTCTTATAGCTAACCTTACACAATAACAAAACAAATGGTCTAATTTTGAACAATTGTTATTAACAAACCTTACAAACCATAAGATTTGATATAGAATTTTTATACAAAAAAAATACATGCAATTTTGTGTTTTTGAAAGATCAAACATGACAGTAAAATCAGTAATAAATAGGTTTTATTGATTAAATATGTGATATGATTGTGGTATTGTATGACTGATAACCTGAAGGGGGCACTGAAGTGTTTCAACTTGAATGAACATAGACAGCAGTGGATTGCAATAGATTGCTGTTACTTTAAGACAGGGGTGTCCAAAGTCAGTCCTGAAGGACCGGTGTCCTGCAAAGTTTAGCTTCAACCCTAATCAAACACACCTGAACAGCTAATCAAGGTCTCACAAAGCAGACTAGAAACTTCCAAACAGGCGTGTTGAGCCAAGTTGGAGCTAAACTCTGCAGGACAGTGGCCCTCCAGGACCGACATTGGACACCCCTGCTTTAAGAGCTGTGCACGGATCCAATATGATAATACACATTCGATTTCTCTCTCAATTTATTATGACATAATCGACTGCGTTTACAAGAATACTTTCTGCAGCTGTGGCTGTTCGAAATAATGTTGTGTTCACAGAGACGTCAAAGAGATATTAATTCAGTGTGGGCACCGGGTGACAAGATGCTCTCTCTCTGACTGCACACGCACACAAAGCATGGCACACATGTACTAAATTCAGTTATCTATCGCCTCTTGCTCTTAAATGCTTTGGAATGTTTCAACTGTTAATCACGAGCAAATGATAATGATCTTTCAGTCTGTGATGCATTAATCCGCTAACTTCATGCGTGCCTGTTACGGCCCATAACCATTTTGGCTCGTTAAACTAAACAATTTAAATAAAGGAAACAGGCCGAACATATAAAAAGTCACAACACCTGATTAATTTCAAAACGCCTCCATTTTTAATTAAACAACGAAATTCAATTGAAATATTTAGAAACACAATATAACAATTCCAACAACGATTTTTATAAACATAATCTAACGAATTAATAAGAAAGAAAATATCAGTCAATGGGTAGGGAACTAAGAAAACAGCCTATTTATCCGGAATCCCCGATGACGTCACGTAGCTCTCGTGAAGTAAGAATTTTCCCACAGCTCCTCCTATAGACTCAAAAATACAAATAACACAGAGATACTTGTAACACCCTCACCCTTAAGTGAATAAATTGTATAAATACAGATGGTCTTAATCTTTTCTCAATTCTTTCCTTTTCCTCCCTTAAAAAGAGATATAGAGAAAAAAAATACAATTTATTCCCATTAGACACGAGATAAAGCATCAGCAACAACATTATCTTTACCATGAATATGCCGAATGTCCAATTCAAACGTCTGTAAAAACAGACTCCAACGCATCAAACGTTGGTGGTTGTTTTTCATTCGGTTCAGGAAGACTAAGGGGTTATGATCTGTGTAGACAATCAACGGATATGAAACGGAACCAACATAAACATAAAAATGTTGGAGAGCAAGGACAAGAGCGAGGGTCTCCTTCTCAATAGTGGAGTAACGTCGCTGATGTTTGTTAAATTTTCTTGAAAAATAGCAAACGGGATGCTCAACACCAATTTGATCTCGTTGGAGAACGTCTTGGTTACGGATGTAAACTCAGTTCCCTGATGGAGGGAACGAGACGTTGTGTCGAGCCGACAGATGGGGTTCGTCCCTGAAAACCAATCGCTTCCGACTTAGAAAACGCCAATGAAATTGGCGAATGAAATTTGCATGCCGGACTCCACCCCCAGATATCCGGGTATAAAAGGGAGACGGCGTGCCTCATTCATTCACCTTAGTTCTGAGGAGCCTGAGACCTCTCACGACTGCTGCAGTGGACAGCACGTGTTGTGGCAAGAAGGACACAACGTCTCGTTCCCTCCATCAGGGAACTGAGGTTACATACATAACCAAGACGTTCCCTTTCTGTCGGTCTCTCGACATTGTGTCGAGCCAACAGATGGACAGATGAAAACGACACAACACTGTGCCCTGTCACAATCTCAACGAAGCGACGGTGACTGGCCTGGGCGTGTCAGCCGTGAGCGCTACCGCGAAATTGTAACCTACCAGTGGGTAGGTAGGGGGTCCCAGAGCTTTACTTGAAAGGTGGGAAGGCCCCTACCTTCGGCCTCACAGGCGGCGGCGTTGTTTCTCTAACAGCGAGAAGCCGCCCGGTACCGTAAGGCCACTGGGTAAGCGCTACTTCCTCAAGCGGGGGATGCGCTACAGAGACCACTTCCTACCGGAGGGAGGAGTTTAGTGGAGATACCAACATGGTCTCACCGATGGGGGAGAACTCATGGGAGGAATGTGCAGACTGAAGGAGTTAACCGCAAGGTGGAGGTCCACCTAGGGAAGGTCATGGGTTACCAAGGTGGGAACCAATCATGAGGATACATCAGACAGAACCGCCCTGCTGGGGGGTTACAACGTCCGGTAGCACTAGGTCCGGTTAGAGCTATGTTGTGGATAACTCAGTTGGTACCCGGCCTAAGGGGCAGGGCTGCTCTGCCCAGCCCGCCCGCAGGAGGTGCTTGCTTAGTGATGGATGGAGTGCCTGTTCTTCACCCAGTGGGGGAAGAAGGGAGGCTAGTTTAGTACGCTGACCCCCTTAGGAGAAAGGGGGGAAGGTACTGTCATAGGCGTACACCCTACCGGCCGCCAGTCTTGCCTGATGCCTGCAAGACTCGAGCTGATACCGGTTTTACGTGGAGGCTGTAGGACCTCGCGAAGGTGATGGGTGTAGCCCAACCCGCAGCTCTGCAGATGTCTGCCAGAGAGGTGCCTCGAGCCAGTGCCCACGAGGAGGCTGTACTCCGTGAGGAGAGAGCTCTCACCCAGTGGGCGCGGGCGATCTTAGGGCAGGTACGCCGTAGTGACGGCGTCCATGATCCAGTGCGCCAATCTCTGTTTGAGACAGCCCTCCCTGCTGATCTACAAAACAGACAAAGAGCTGCTCAGAGCTCCTGTGGCTCTGCGTGCAGTCCACGGAGAGGCGCAATGCATGTACTGGACACAACACGGATGGGGTTGGGTCTTCCTCCCCGGTGGGGAGCGCCTGTAAGTTCACCACCTGGTGTAGGGGGAGTGGTGGGAACTTTGGGCACGTAGCCGGGTCTCAGGATAGCGTGAGAATCACCGGGCCCGAGTTCTAGGCAATCTGTGGACACGGAGAATGCTTTTAGGTCCACTGCCCTCTTGAGCGCCATCCGGAGAGCCATCGTCATCATGAGGTGAGAAAGAGCCGCATCTCCGAGGGGCTCCAGGACCGCATCAAGGTCGCAAGAGGGTACGGAGCGCGGGTGAGGCAGTGCCTTCCCACACCCCTTAGGAACCAAATGATCAGGTTGTGCTGTCCTAGAGACTACCAGCAACTGGGTCGTGATGAGCGGCAATAGCGGCTACATACACGTTCAGTGTGGAAGGGGAGAGATTACTCTCGAGTCTCTGGAAGGACAGCACATTCCCAATCGAGCAACTCCGCAGGTCTTCTCTTCGAGAAGAGCACCAGGATGAGAAGAGGCACCACTTACAGGCGTATAGCCGCCTAGTGGCCAGGGCCCTAGCCAGAGTGATGGTCCTAACCACCGCAGGGGGTAGGCCACTCAGGATCTCCTAATCTCGTCCAGGGGCCAGACATGGAGGTTCCAGAGGTCTGGCCTGGGATGCCATAACGTGCCCTTCCCCTGGGAAAGCAGGTCCTTCGTCAGGGGAATCGGCCAGGGGGAGCTGTCGTCAATACCATTAGCTCCGAGAACCAAGTCCGGTTGGGCCAGTATGGCGCAACTAGTACACTTGATGCTCCTCTTCCCTGACCTTGCACAGGGTCTGTGCAATGAGGCTCACTGGGGGGAAGGCGTACTTCCGTTTTGTCTCACGGCCAGCTGTGCGCTAGAGCATCCGTGCTGAGGGGGGCCTCGGATGGGAGTACCCTAGCGGGCAATGGGTGGTGTCCAGGGATGTGAACAGGTCTACCTGAGTCCGCCCGAACTGTACCCAATGAGCTGGACTGCGCGGGGGTGGAGTCGCCACTCTCCACGAGGCATCAACTGACAAGAGAGAGCATCGGCTGTCTGGTTCAGGTCGCCTGGGATATGTGTGGCTCGCAGGGAGCTGATCACCTGTGGACTCCACAGGAGGAGGCGTCGGGCGAGTCATGTTAGCTGCCGTGAGCGAACGCCACCCTGGAGGTTGATATACGCTACAGCAGTTGTGCTGTCCGACCGGACCAGCACGTGCTTGTCCTGCATGACAGGTTGTAGCCCCTTCAGTGCAGGTAGCACATCCAACAACTCTAAGCATTTGATATGCCTGCGCAGGCGGGGGCCCGTCCATCGCCCCGACACTGCGTGCCTGTTGCACACGGCACCCCAACCCTGCAGGGAGGCGGCTGTCGTCACCACGACATGCCTTATGACCTGCCCGAGAGGGACCCCCGCGTAGAAAGGTCATTGAAGACCAAGAGGCGTAGTCACCATCCGCCTGCTGCCGGTGTGCCACGCTCTCCAAGGAACTCGACTCTGTAGCCAGTGTTGGAGCGGTCTCATGTTCATCAACCCGAGGGGTATCACCACCGCCGAGGATGCCATGTGCCCAGGAGCCTCTGAAATTGTTTCAGGGGGACCGCTGACTGCTTGAAATATTCCAGGCAGTTCAACACTGACTGAGTGCGCTCTGTAGTCAGTACGCTGTAATGGAGACAGAGTTGAGTTCCATACCAAGAAAGAGGATGCTCCGCACAGGGGAGAGCTTGCTCTTTTCTCGGTTGACCTGTGGTCCCAATCGATCTAGGTGCCGAAGCACTAGGTCCCTGTGTGTACATAACAGATCTCGCGAGTGTGAGATAGTTTAGTACCCGCACACCTCTCTCCCTGAGGGGAGTGAGGGCGGTTCCCACGACCTTCATGAAGACTCGTGGGGACAGGGACAGACCAAAAGGGAGAACTCTGTACTAATATGCCTGACCCTCGAAAGCGAATCGTAGGAACGGGCGATGACGAGGGAGAATAGAGACATGAAAGTAAGCGTCCTTCAGGTCGATTGCCATGAACCAATCCTGACATCTGACAGATGCCAGGATGCGCTTCTGAGTGAGCATCCTTAACAGCAGCTTGAGTAGGTGCCTGTTCAGGGTACGCAGATCTAGCAACCCCCTTTTTGGGGACGATGAAGTACGAGCTGTAAAACCAGTTGAACATCTCGGCTAGAGGGACGAGCATGATTGCTTCCTCACCAGAGGGGTGGCGACCTCGGCCCGAAGCACGGGAGCATCCTTGCCTCTGCCTGAGGTTTTGGAGGATGCCCGAATCTTGGGCGGGCATCTGGGGAGTTGGACCGCGTAGCCGAGACGGATCGTATCCCGTAGTCACCATGACGGTTTGGGAAGCTCTTGTCAGGCTCCCAGGGACCGAGACAGGGAGGCTAGGGGTACGTTCTGCTTCATCGACCTCCCGGGGGTTGGTTCGATGGCTGGCAGTGTGGATACCTCGCCGCTAGCTGCCCCACCATCGAGGGAAGAAAGGGCGATGGAACTAGTTGACGTGTATGCGCCGAAGGGGGGCGTTCCAGGTCGTACTAAGTTCCTCATGCACTTCCGGGGGAACACGGTACTGGGGGCGAGTGCGGCTTGGAGCCGCTCTCAAGCCCGAGGTACCGTGTATCCAGCCGAGAGCGTTGGGAGAGGCAGTGCGGTGCACCGCAACCCAATGCCGGCAGCCCGGGAAAGCATGGCTGACATTTCGACGTCCGCTTCTTCCTGAGCTCAACCTCCCGAGGGAGGGAGTTTCAAAGAATCGTTGGAGTCTGATGCCAGTAAGTCACCCTCCGATGCTGCAACAGACATCTCATCATCACATACCATTTCCGATACGTGGTTGAGGAACAAGACGTGGGACCGTCTCATGGGGAACGGTCAGACGAGCGAGACGAGGTGCGAACGGTCCGCGAGCCAGTGGCTGACGGATTAGCGCTCACAGTAATCCTCATATCACCCTCGCTGCTCGCCGTAGCGGGCGGCAGGGCCGTAGTCCTCACGGAACGGGAAGCAGACGAGGTGGTGGCTGAGTCCCGTGGGAACACGTCTCCCTCTTATACTCGGATATCCGGGGGCGGAGTCCGGCATGCAAATTTCATTCGCCAAATTCATTGGCGGGTCTCATCTTACGATGAAGACGGCTCTCCTGGTGGCACTCACCTCCATCAAGAGGGTAGGGGACCTACAAGCATTCTCCGTGTCCACTGATTGCCTAGAGTTCGGGCCTGGAGACTCTCACGTTATCCTGAGACCCCGGCCCGGCTACATGCCCAATGTTCCCACCACTCCCTTTCGAGACCCGGTGGTGAACTTGCAGGCACTCCCCACTGGGGAGGAAGACCCAACCCCATCTGTGTTGTGTCCAGTACACGCATTGCGCCTCTACTTGGGCCGCACACAGAGCTTTAGGAGCTCTGAGCAGCTCTTTGTTAGTTCTGGAGGTCAGCAAAAGGGGGAGGGCTGTCTCCAAACAGAGATTGGCGCACTGGATAGTGGACGCCGTCGCTAGGCCTCCTTAGACCGGGTATCTGCTGAGTTATCTAGCGCATAGCTCTAATCGGACCTAGTGCCCCACACGAAGTAACCCCCCCAGCAGGGTAGTTCCGTCTGATGTATCCTCATGATCTGGTTCCCATCTTGGTAACCCATGACCTCCCCTAGGTGGACCTCCACCTCGCGGTACTCCATTCAGTCCGCACATTCCTCCCATGAGTTCTCCCCTGTTGGTGTCTCCACTAAACTCCTCCCTACGGTAGGAAGTGGTCTCCATAGCGCGTTTCCTCAGTGAGGAAATAGCGCTTCCCCAATGGCCCTTACGGTGCCGGGCGGCTTCGCGCCGTTAGAGAAACAAGGCCTCCGCCCGTGACGGCCGGTGGCAGGAGCTTCCCACCTTTCCAAAGCTCTGGGACCCCTACCTCTCCACTGGATGGTTACAATTTCGCAGTATCGCTTACGTCTGACACGTCCAGGCCAGTCAGCGTCGCTTCGCTAGAGATTGTGACGCGGCACAGCGGCGTGGCCTTTTCAATAGGAACCCCATCTGTCGGTTCGACACAACGTAGAGAGACCGACAGAAAGGGAACGTCTTGGTTACGGATGTAACCTCTGTTCCCTGACGGAGGGAACGAGACGTTGTGTCCTTCATGCCACAATGCTTGCTGCCCACTGCAGCAGTCGAGAGATGCTCTCAGGCTCCTCAGCACAAAAGGTGAATTAATGCAGCACGCCGTCTCCTTTTATACCCGGATATCCGGGGCGGAGTCCGGCGTGCAAATTTCATTCGCCAATATCATTGGCCTTTTCAAAACTAGTCAGAAGATGATAGGTTCTCAAGTCAAACCCATCTGTTGGTTCGCCACAACGTCTCATTCCCTCCATCAGGGAACGGAGGTTACATACGTAACCGGGACGTTTTATGGGCATTGAATCAGCAACATTGATATCATGTTCTATCATATAAGTATGAGAAGGAACATCAGAGAACAGGTTATCATAAGTCCGAATGACATTACTGACATCACCGAGTTTGGTATCAGTCAAATGGAAAAGAAACGAGTCAAGATTTTGAAGTATCTCGGAACTTTTCAACTTTCCCGCAACCAACTCTGTAGAGGGAAAATTAACATCATTCTCCTCAAGGGTGGTCAGGACAGCAGTGCTATCAGAAGGACAGCACCCCATCAGCAAATACAGTTGTCATGACAACGACACTGACAGGTTATGATGTACTGCTTTATGTCAAGTTGTCATGACAAAGACATCTCAAACAATGTCATCTTTGCAATAAAAATGACATAAATCAGCGAATGACACTTAATGACAGTTGTCATAAACATGCATAAAATCTCCTTTATATTCATGACATGTGTCATGTCATGATTATGTAGGTGTCATGTCAGTCTTAAGGCCAATTTATGGTTCTACCCTACGCCGTAGCCTGACACGCACCTCTCCAAAAATGTAACAATGCGTCAACTCAACGCGGACCCTACGCGGACCGCAAGCGCTGTGATTGGTCAGTTTGGCAGCATCATACTTCCTTCTATGCATTTCTGGCGTCTTCTTCCGGCAAGTTCAGAGTCCACAAAAGAACAACATGGCGAGCATCGACATCGACCAAGTACTGAGCGTCTGATTGAAGAGGTTCGGAAATGCACGCATCTGTATGACTCCTCTTCGGCGGACTATAAAGACTGTCAGATGGCGGCGAATTCTTGGAGAGAGATTTCCTCTAACGTCGGTTTGGAAGAGTGTCAGCAAAAGACATGAAGAACATCGCACTTTATTAACATTGTGCACGATCTTTTGCACTTTATTGGCTTTATAGTTTTATTTTTTGTTTTACCTTTTATTGTTACTAGTTTTTTGAAAGTTTTATATTTGTGTTAATATTGCATTGTATACTCATCTATACATAGTTTGCACTTTTACATATTCTGTTCTTTGACTCTTTTGCAAATAAAGAACAAAATTGTGACACTTACAGATCTTGGTTGCATTTCGTTTCATTTTTAACTAAACAATTAATAGGGTGAGTTGTCCATGACAAAATATGATATTCTATCAGGGTATCATTTCAATACACAGTTTTGACATCTATGTACTGTATATACAGTGCTCTGCGTAAATGAGAACACCCCTTTGAAAAGTATACTTTTTTCAACAATATCTAAATGAACACACATAAAAATCCAAAATGTGGACAAGACTAAGTTTAATATAACATCTGTTTAACTTCTAACATGAAAGTAAGGTTAATAATATAACGGATTACACATTTTTCTGTTTCGATCAGCTTCAACTCCATTAAGATGTGGTCAGCTTCCACTGTCGTTTGCAAACACTAGCATACAAACAAAACATCGGCGAAAAAGAGCAAACCCGTGAAAACACAAAGAGCCAACTAGCGTTTCGGCGGTGTAATTGCAGTACGACGCATACTCAACGCAGAACCATAAATGTTCACGACACACGTAGGTTACGGCGTAGGTCCTACGCAGAAGTAAAAATCGCGCTTTATGAACACCCCTTTCAAGTAAAGTGTTACCAATCGTGTTGACTTTGTGGGCAGCACTGGATGTTTCTATCTATTGTAATAGATGTGTATGAGTCCCTTGATTGTCCTCAATGTAAACGTCTCGGTTACGTTTGTAACCTCGGTTCCCTGATGGAGGGAACGAGACGTTGTGTCGAACCGACAGATGGGGTTTGTCCCTGAGAACCAATCGCTTCCGACTACTTAGAAAAGGCCAATGAAAATTGGCAAATGAAATTTGCATGCCGGACTCCGCCCCGGACATCCGGGTATAAAAGGGAGACGGCGTGCATCATACATTCACCTTAGTTCTGAGGAGCCTGAGACCTCTCACGACTGCTGCAGAGGACAGCACGTGTTGTGGCAAGAGGACACAACGTCTCATTCCCTCCATCAGGGAACCGAGGTTACAAACGAAACCGAGACGTTCCCTTTCTGTCGGTCTCTCGATGTTGTGTCGAACCGACAGATGGGGTTCCAATGGAAAACGCCATAACACTGTGCCCTGTGCCTTGTTTCTCTAACAGCGAGAAGCCGCCCGGAACCGTAAGGCACTGGGAAAGCGCTACTTCCTCAAGTGGGGGATGCGCTACAGAGACCACTTCCTACCGCAGGGAGGAGAATAGTGGAGATACCAACATGGTCTCACCGATGGGGAAGAACTCATGGGAAGAAAGTGCGGCTGAAGAGAAAACCGCGAGGTGGAGGTCCACCCGGGGAGGTCATGGGTTATATATATTTAACTTCAATATATTACACTATGATGATGCTTAACATCAGGTCGAGAGCTCCCCTTGTATTACACTGCCCTCTAGTGTTCGAAAGGCTACCACTGGTGTGTGATCTGAGAACGCGCAAGTATGGATAACCGGCTTTTAAGCATATGACTAATTTAACTGTCTTTTCAAGCACGTTGTGCGTTTATACGTCACGTGGCACATACACTAAATGAAACATAAATGAATGAATAGAGATCTAACACAATTGTCCTCTATTGTGTCAGCACAGCAGCAAAGTAAAAGCGTATTGTTTTCTGTCATGAAACGCCACTAACTCAAACTCCGGTATCAAGGAGTTGACATAAAGAGATGTTATTTCGTAATAACGGATTAGTATTTCGTTTTAACGGATTAGTATCTCGTTTTAACGGATTAATATATCCTTAAAACGAATTAAAATTTCTTGTAATATTTCGTTTTTAACAAATTAAAATTTCTTGTAATATCTCCTTATAACGAATTAATATCTCGTTTTAACGGATTAATATTTCGTCATAACGAATTCATATCTCGTTTTAACGGATTAATATTTCGTTATAACGAATTAACATAATTTTTTATCACTTGCGGTTTAGAGCCACCGTACATATCAGACCTGTACATACATAATTGTCTATATTGTATATTGTGTTTTTACTGTTTTGTACATTGCCTATTTCTATATTATTGTATATTATTATTATTATTATCATCTGTGTTCTGTCCTGTTGCTGTCTTTCTGTTGCACTGTGGCGCTTCTGTCACTATAACAAATTCCTCGTATGTGGAAACATACTTGGCCAATAAAGCTCATTCTATTCTATTCTATTCTATTCTATTCTATTCTATTCTATTCTATTAACAGATAGTAAATCGGTTCCCAACATAACATACATTGTTTACATCAGGGTTGGAAATTAACAGAGGCTTTGGAAAAAATGACAACAAGGTGAAAAAATCTGCTCTCCAAGTTCAAGACAAAAGAGGAAAAATAGTCTATGCATAATAAAAAACTAGACATGGCAGTCGCAATCTAAATAAGATTTAGGTGAAAATGAATGAATGTGGACGACCGCTTCTTTGCTCTGCTACTGCTTTGAGCATTACAGCCAATCAAGTTCAGGGTATGAATATTCTGACCAATCAGAGGAGTTTAAATGATTCATCGGTGAAGAAGAGCTGTGCTGAAGCACGTCACGCTCAAAAAGTTTATCACTAACAACCGCGTACAGATACGATGTAAGAAAGAGATTCATTAGTCAGACTCTTTACTGTATTACCTGAAGCCATTGAGTGTTTTAGTGATGTTGGATGTTCTTTGTTTGTTTTCTACATATTTCCCATTTGAATAACTGCTTTTTATGTTCCTTAGTGAATCAAAAAAGCAATAAAACAGCAATACAATAATTCATAAACGCTTCTCATCTTGTTTTGTAGCGTGTAAAGCGTGTGACAAGTGTTCATGTATCCTAATATCTGAAAGTAATAATTAAGATGACAACATCAAGGGCAATAATCAGCATCAATGATTTTGTTTTAATCTTGCAGTCCTATGGATTGAGTTTATGTTTTATCAGATATATGCTACTCTGATCCACATCAGTTTAAAGACACCTCTGGTGCTGCTTTGTTTCTGTTTAAATTAAACAAGTTATCGGGGTTAAACTATGTTTTCAACATTTTCATTATTTATATTTTATTGTTTATTTCTTCTACATACATTTAGAAGTAAATTATAACTTGTACCTCTTATCAGCAATCCTAGGATTTTTTTTTTTTTATAATTGATGCCAGGTCAGGGTTAAACACACAATTTCTGTAATGGTCTGTGGACCCCCTGAAGTAGCCTTGGCCACCCCCTGGCCACCCCATATATAAAACTCTAGCTCTGCCACTGGTTTCTAAGTCATTATTTGTTGTGGGTTTTAAGGTGGAGTTAGGCCTGTTTCATACATACTCGATCTACAGTGTGTATGCGCTGTGTATTTTTTCTGTGCTCATGTTAACAAATTATATCATTCCAACACAATCTCACAGGAATTCCTACATGTTTTTAAGGAGGCTGAATCTGCATTCACCCCAGTGACGTTAGGTTTAGGGGCAGGGTTAGGGCAGGGGCTTCTGTATTGCTTTTTTCCTAATAATTGTATGTTTCTGGTATGATTCACATTGTATGAATTCATTCAAATTAGCCACTTGTAGAATATGTCTGAATTCCCGTGAGATCAGGTTGATCGTTTTCTCTCAGCAACCGGATGCATGTTTTTGGCTGAAAGTAGTGCTGTAGTACTCGAGTCCGGTCTCGGACTCGAGTCCGGACTCGAGACTTTTTTTATGATCTCGGACTTGTCTTGGACTCGTTGGTATTTGCACTCGGACTTGTCTCAGACTTGGTCATTGGTCTCGCCAAATGTTCTAGTCGGTCTCGACCGAGTCCAGATATACAGTATATATATTTTTTCTCCTTCAAAACAAAACATTGATAGAGCATGCTTCTTGTTATCCGAAAACTGTTGCCGACTCTCGACTCAAGAACGAGAGCCGCGCGTGTTCATAAGTTCCCTTTTCAAACAGCAGTTCAGTCAATGTGTGTTGTTGGTGTAACTAAATAACTCCGGTATATTGGTTCAAGTCTTCGGGACTGTCATGCACGCCAGAAAGTGAAGAACTGAATTAATTTGTGGGTAATATTAAGTATTTACGGGAGACGCTAAACGCGAACAATTCAGGTGAACCTAACCGGTTCAAATGAATGATTCGTCCGCGGCCCGAACTGAACAGGATCAGTCATTCATCAGGCACCATGTCAGCGAGCAGCGGCATAATAACATTTGGTTTTACAAACCATAAAGAATTTATCGACAGTGCGCTTAAAAGGAAACTTTTTGCAACAAAACTTTCTCCGAAACCTGTGGGACAACATCCAATTTCGTAAGAAACCTGTAAAGGCATCACAAAGAGAGGTAAGTTAATGCCATGTTTCAGAGTTAGCATTGCATTTGAATATTTTTAGAAATTAGTTAGGAGTTTAGAAAGTAGGGCTTAAAGATAAGATTGATCGTATTTTTATTGTCATTTCCTTATGAACATGTTATTTAAGTATGGGCACCGAAACGTGCTTTTAAACGAGCCGTGGGGCCTCTGCTCTTTTTGGCAGCTCCTCTATCCAACACGCACGAGCACGGGCAGGCACACACACACACACACACACACACACACGCACACACACACACACACACACACAAAGGTGTTAAAAAGTTCCTTAAAAAAGTGGTGGGGGGGTTTGGTTACTTTGGGGCACACTAAAGCCCAATTTATGGTTCTGCGTCAGACCTACGCCGTAGCCTACGCAGAGCCGCGTACTCTACGCCGTAGCCTGACGCGCACCTCTCCAAAAATGTAACAACGCGTCAACTCAACGCGGACTGCAAGCGCTCTGATTGGTCTGTTTGAACCCCTCCCTCAGGTCAAATAAATTCCGCGATAGCATCATGTTTACTCAAACGCATTTCCGAATGAATTATCTAAGTAAATTATTTGTGCTTCTGTATTTAACATCTCAAGCTGCAACAAAAGTGACCGTTTACTTGCCATTATCACTGCTAATGCTCCTCAAACGAGCTCATTCTTCTTCGGCTCTTGTCTTGGTTACACAAGTAACACGCGCGTGGACACTGACGCCTAGTGGTCATTGCCTGTCGACGCGGACAACAAGGCAGAAGTGTAAATGAAAACCGACACATAACCTACGGCGTCGGTCCTACGCATGACTATAACTTAAGCTTGAGTCATAAGTTCAAGAATGGGAACATATTCAAGTGTTTGCTGGTTATTTGTTACATTTTCTATTGGCAGAATAGGATTGTTACACTTCAATGAAAAAAATGTGAAGTTACACTTCGGCTTTGTGACTTTAGTGCTATACCTAAAGTAAATAAAATTACCTTATTTTAAGGTAAAATAAAATTGTCTTTTCGATCATTACAAACAATAATGAAAATCATTGTCTTAGAATAGATATGTCTCTTGGATCACAAAAATTCTCAATAGTTAAGTATGTGGTCTTGTAGTCATGATTTTTTTTCTGTCTCTGTCTTGACTGTCTCAATTGGACTCGGTCTTGACTTGGACTCGAACCTCTTTGGACTTGGACTTGTCTTGGACTCGACAACGGTGGACTTGACTACAGCCCTAGTTGAAAGTCATCAGCTGGCTTCAGGACTTGGCTTTATTCAGGCCAGTCAAGTTCTTCCACACTGACTGAATCAATCATTTCTTTCTGAACCTTGCCTTATACACAGAGGTATTGTCATGTTGGAATAGAAAAGAGTCCTGCTCAAACTGTTGCTATAAAAATTATAAGCACACAATTCCCTGTCTATTGTTTCATTATATTAAAAAAAAAATGTAATTGACAGGAAAGTTGTTAGCACTATAATACATGGGCTATGTTTACATTGTCATAAAATGACATTACAAGACAATCTTGCTGCGTGATTTGCAGAGAAAACTGACATATTTCTGCTGAAAACAACATAATATTTTGTTAAGAAAAGAAGTCGATAAGTAAATGGGGGTAACACAAATCGACGTGTCCTTGTGAAACATTGTCTCCATATTTCATGATTTTTTGTTGTTGCCATAAATCATTATTATTAGTCACCCTTTATGCATGTTGTGTGTTTGTCATGGCTCTGCTTCATTTAGTCATGTTTTTCTTGGTCCTGTAGCAGAGCCATGACAAAGCCTTTGGTTATGTGTGGAGAGAAACATATTATTGTTCTTTTGACAATAATATGCGTTCTCTCCAGTGTCTGGTCATTGGCCCTATTCCTCTCCTTTCCTCGTTATGTTTCCCTGAGTGTTTAATGTCCCACACCTGTCCCATGTCGTTATCCCTCATTTGTCTTACCTATATATACCCTCTTGTTTCTTTGTCCTGTGCCCGTGTATTACATACGTGTAGGTGTATCGTGCTTGTCAGTGGTCCTGTGATCCTGTCTTTCTGTTTCAAGAACAGAGTCCAGTCTAAGTAAGTGTTTGAGTGTAATTCATGTCAAGTATTGTTTCTAGTTTAGTGTTTAGTTAGTTTTTCATCCCTGTTTACCCCTATTATTATCTTGTCTTGTTTACACCCCCTCGTGGGTTTTTGTTTTGCGTGTTTTTTTGTAATAAATATATCTTGTTTAACCCCTTCACGTCTGCCTGCGCTTGGGTTCTTCTTTCCTGCCACACACCCGTGACAGTGTTAATGAAGTGACAAATGTTACACAGAAATTTACATGCAACATTTCTGTAATTTAATTGCAATGACAGGTTTTAACCAAACTGCAATAATATACTGGGTCATTTGATGATGATGTGCAGTATAGCAGATCAGTTAATTTAAAGAATGATCAGTAAATCAGATAGGTCAACTCTATTGAAAATGGTGTTGAAACACTCACAGGTTGGCATCAGTATGGTTGCCAGGTGTTTGGTAGTGCAATTACAGACTAGCAAGTGATAAACAAGTGAACGGTAGTCATCTGAAGTGAGAGGTTTAAGCACTTTTACTCCCACAATGGACA
The DNA here is from genome assembly GCF_024868665.1 of Triplophysa rosa. Taxonomy (NCBI): domain Eukaryota; kingdom Metazoa; phylum Chordata; class Actinopteri; order Cypriniformes; family Nemacheilidae; genus Triplophysa; species Triplophysa rosa. Next base: position 23,053,972 of record NC_079905.1, on the reverse strand, counting down.
TAAAAACATAATAAAACCCGATTACATTTCACTCGAATTGTCTTAATTAGACTTGTGTGTTAATGTACACTCAGCGCCTGTATGTCAGTGCCTATAATAATAAACACTTGAGTCATTATTTACACTGGGGAAAACATAAGCAAACAAGCTTCATGTCATGCAAAGAAGGTAAGCTATTGTAAAATCATTCCTTTCACATGTACAGCCTACGAAAGAATTTGATTGGTGAATCATTTTTTCAACCGGTTAAACATAAACCTGAACAAACTGATTATAACCTTTTAGAGCAGACTTCCCATCTGGAGCATGATATGAAATATCACGAGCAGAGGTTTTCAGTCTTTTAGATGCCACAGACCTGTATGATCATCCTTGTGCGATTTTAAAATGGAAAGGGCATCTTACTTTTATAAATTGAAAATGAGTTGTTCATTTACTCATCCTCAGGTCATCCAAGATGCCATTTTATCTTCAGTAGGGCAGTATAGAAGTTTTTTGCTGAATCTGCAGTCCTTGGTTTGGATTGATAAAATGCAATAATTTGAAGGGGACACAGGGTCCTTAACAGGACGGGTCATGAGACATGAAAGGTAGAAATAATGTGGTAATAAGCAGAGAGTAACAACTTCCCAGTCACCAGGTTAATCTGTCTCAGGACTGTGAAGTAGCAAACGCACCTAGAGCACAGCAGACAGAGATTAATTATTTTAACAACTTGATCTTTTATTGCAGAACAGCATGTCCCACATCTGATAATTTCTCCTGTCCAGTGTTCAACAGTAGTGAGGTTGGATGAAGCAGGATTGACATGACAAGTCAATTGACAATGACAAATAACCAGTAGGCTGATGGTCTTACAATATTTTAGAACAGGGAAGGTAGGTCAGGAACACCCAAATATGAGCAGGAGTCTGGTTGAAGGATTTAACCTGTGCACAGATAACCGCAGTATTGTACTACTGCGCTACTGACAAGCCAACCGTAGGCAAAGATAAGCAACCGCAGAAACCGCAGCAACCGCCATTTGTTTGGGCATGCTGTTCTTTTTCACACTTATGAATTGTGTAATGAATGTTTAACAAATCAATGATGAACACAAGAGTGTTACGAGTATCATTTTCCCGCCAACTGTTAGTATCAGTGTTTTAAAGACGGAAGCAATGGCAGGCGCTCTCATCCCAAAACCTAATCTACAGTAACGTTGCCAGTTTATTCTATTAGTCTCTTACACTGTTAAATAATTATGCCCCAAATGTCTATGTACAGTAAACTTTAATATAATGTAAATTATATTAAAATGACTAAAAACGAGCTGAACATAGTTTAACGTGTCATAACCTAGTTCTTTACAGTGTAGAGGCAATAAATAGGAATAGCAATTAAATAATATGGATCAATAAAAATTTTACAAAATTTGAATAAATTTACTCATGTCTGCTGCTGGATTAAATGCATTTTTACTTAAATAAAATATCATGAAAGGAAAATGATTATAAAAGTTCAGCTATGGTTATTAAAAAACATTTACATTTACATGTAGTCATTTAGCAGACTCTTTTATCCAAAGCGACTTACAGAGAGTTCAGGGAGCAATATGTCATACAGGAGCAATAATACAATAGGTGCTAATACTAAGTTACTAGTTTCAACAAAAGACTGACCAATACCTGTTGAGAGAAAGAGAGAGGGTTAGTTCTTTTAAATTTATCTTCTCATTTATCTGTCAAGTATCCACAGAAGAGATGGGTTTGAAGTAGTTTTTTGAATGTTGTGAGAGATGGCAAATTTGAGGTCAATTCAATGTATATATCATTATATGCACTTAATGAAGGGCTATGCCCGGGATGATTTAAATGTATTTTTTTTCCATAAAAATATACTGAAAAGATTAATAACTTTCACACCCTCCTACACCCCATCAAGAACCCTGCGTTCAGCAAACCAGCGGCGTCTTGTATTGCCTTCTCATAAGGGCAGTAAATCGCTTTCCCGCTCATTCTCCTTCACAACTCCTTCCTGGTGGAACATTCTTCCTAACTCAGTCCGGTCAACCACATCTCTCACAACATTCAAAAAACTACTTCAAACCATCTCTTCTGTGAATACTTGACAGACAAATGAAAAAAAAAACTAACCCTCTCTCTTCCTCTCAACAGGTATTGGTCTGGCTTTTGTTGAAACTAGTAACTTTGTATTAGCACCTATTGTATTATTGCTCCTGTATGACATATCGCTTATTGCTCCCTGAACTCTGTAAGTTGCTTTGGATAAAAGCATCTGCTTAATGACTCAATGTAAATGTAATAATTGAAAATGTAGCCTAAAGTTAATTTAGGGAGATAAATGGATGTTTTTGGGCTAATTCTTATCAGCGATTTAACAGCCAATACTCTGTTTAAGACTGCACTGCGAGATGGGGCTTCAAACAGAAAATGGTGGAAAGAGTTTTGGAGCAAGTCCCTGCTATCAGAGAAGTGACATCCCCATCTAAATCCAAACTGGCAAGATACTGCTGTGCTCGAATCTGTGAATGCAGCACTGAAACCCGCCATTGAGTTTACGGATCTGTTGTCTGACAAGAGCTACATAACCGTGTCATCAGTCAAACCCGTCCTGAAACTCCTTACAGAAGACGCCATCAAACAAGGATACCACATTGACATCGGACATAAAGCAAAAATTGTGCAGTGTTCTTCAGGGGAAGTACGAACCAGCTGCCTTGCAAAAACATTTGGCAAAGGCCTGTTTTTTAGACCTTAGATATAGGGGGGTCATATCGTTGACACTGATACAAATCCGCACTCATCAAAGAGATGCTGGAAGTGTCAGAGAAAGGAAGTAGCGGTGCCAGTGCGTCACTGCAAATGAAGGGCAAGCAAACTTTCCTGTAGCTCAGTGGTAAGAGCATGGCATTGGCATTAACAATGCCAAGGTCATGTCATTCATTTCTCCTGCACTAACTGAATCAACATCAGATTTATGACTGTAAGTATGTAATAAACTCAACAAACGGGAAGGAAGTAAGTGGGAACTGGCGAACAATCAAAAGACTTTAATCAAAATAAATAAACAACAATCCAGCAGTAAAAAGGCCGGCAGCCACCTCGCGGACGACTGCCGGCAACACGAACATAAACAACTTAAACAAAACTTAAATAATGTCCGGGCTCGGTCCTCTCTTGCCGTATGCTCCTGCCGCTCGGCCTTTTATGCTTCCGATCTCCTCCGTGGGAGATACAAGGCCGGTGGCGCCCAGCTGACGCTCATTATCAATTGCATCACCGGCCTCGCTTGCTCCTCCCACGGCTCCCACGGCAGTAATTACCTTCAAATGCTACTGAGCTTTAAATAATTGGTGCAGACATCACCCTTTCCTTGAGCGGCATACAGTAAGTAGTTCTGAAGACTTTCTGAAGTAGTTCATTTAGAGGGCTGGCCAATTCAGAGAATTCTGGAAAAACTTTCTGTAGTAGATACACAGTCCAAGGAAGGCCTTTAGCTCATGTACACTTGTTGGAGTTTTACAAGCTTCTACATCCCTGATCAAAGCTGGATTGGGCCGTATACCTTCACCAGTGACCACAAGGCCAGCAAAGGGGACTTCATCTTTAAGTAGATGACACTTGAATGGCTTCAGTTCCCCTTCAGTCGGTCTCTCGACGTTGTGTTGAGAGACAGACTAGGTTTGATCTTGAGAACCTATCATCTCAAAGAGGAATTTAAAACGCCAATGGGCTTTGGCGAATGGCACACGCATGCTAGTCCCCGCCCCGTGCATACGGGTATAAAAGGGAGGTGGCGGCGGCCATACACTCGTCCTTTGTTCTTCGGAACCTGCATGATGGTACATGTCAAGTGATTCTTCTCTCCGAGAATTCTCCTTCCAGACTGCTGGATTTACGACAAGAAGCAGCGGATTTCTCCCTCTCGGTAGTGGACTTCCCCTGGATGTCTCAGCAGCAAGCCGCAGATATTTATAAAAGAGCAAATTTCCTCTCACAGTCTGCGCTGTCTTCGGGCATGTCTCGCAGCTGTGTTCTTGGGTATGACAGACTCATCCCCGAGTCCGACGGGCACGACACCTGTATTGCATGTTGGGGTTCCAGCATGCAGTGGCAGGCTCGTTGACCCCCTCTGCTTCCCAAGCGTCGACTGCTGCTTCGGCGAGGTCGACCGCTTCGACGAGTGGCGGGGGTGATTGGGGATTCCCATAGATTCTCCGCCAGTTTTGGCTCGCGGACCACCCGTGCCCCGGTACGCTCACCTGGCTCATCCCCGATGGGCGGCGGTGTACAGTTCCATAGCGGGCAGACTTGACAATGAGATGGGGACGAACTTTCTGTCATAACGTCGGACAACTACTTCTTGGCATCGGATGCGGAGACCCCTTGGAGCTCCCACCCCTGGGCGGTCGAGCCCAAGATGAAGCGACGCAGAGATGACGGCCGTGCTTGCCTGGGCATGACCTGGAGGTGCATGAGGAGCTCACAAAGACATGGAATATGCCGTTTGCGGCGCATTCCCATCTGACAGGTTCAGGACCTGTTACTTTCCTGGACGGTGGGGCAGCTAAGGGATATGTTGACGTCCCCCAGGTGGAATGTGCAGTCGCGGTGCACCGCAGACACTGCCACTTGGAGGGGTTGACCAAGGCTCTCTTCCAGGGCATGTAAGCTCTTTGACACTTGTGTCGAAGACTTACGATGCTGTGGGTTAAACTGCCTCCGCCCTCCACGCTATGTCGGTCCATCAGGTTCATAATGCTATGGCGACCTATCGGGTCATAAGTCAAAGCGTTAAGATCTGGTTGATGGGAAGACCGACCCGACTGCACACCGCCACCGGCCTCGCGCGACGAAGGTCATGGAGGGTGCTCTGGGTTGGAGGACGTCCACGATAGTGGTCCAAGGGAGACATCTGTGGCTCAACCTTGCGTAGTGATGCTCAGAAGGTTCGCAGATGTGCCCATCTCGCAAGCGGGGCTGTGTGGTGACACCGTGGAGGTTCTCCGTGGTGAAGAAGCAGACTACGCTCCCTGAACAAGCACCTACACAAGCTGCTGTACAGGATGCTGACGCAGAAGCGCATCTTGGAGTTGGTTCGTCACGAAGACTGGTTCGTGGCAATCGACCTGAAGGACACGTACTTCCACGTCTCCATCCTCCCTCGACACTGGCCATTCCTGCGGTTCGCGTTCGAGGGACAAGTGTATCAGTACAAGGTCCTGCCCTTCGGTTTGGCCCTGTCTCTCCGGGTTTTTACCAAACTCGTAGAGGCTGTCTTAGCTCCCCTCAGGGAGCAAGGCATGCGGATACTCAACTATCTCGATGACTGGCTTATCTTGGCTCACTTGCGAGATATGTTGTGTACGCACAGGGACCTTGTGCTCCGGCACCTAGACCGTCTGGGACTTCGGGTCAACCGAGAGAAGAGCAAGCTCTCCCCAGCTCAGAGCTCCTCTTATCTCGGTATGGAACTAGACTCTGTCCGTATGTCAGCGCGTCTCACCAGCGAGCGCACACAGTCGGTGATGAACTGTCTGAAACACTTCAGACGGACATCAGCGGTCCCGCTGAAACATTTTCAGAGGCTCCTGGGGCACATGGCGTCCTCGACAGGGGTTATCCCTCTCGGGTTGATGCACATGCGACCGCTTCAGCACTGGCTTCAGAGTCGTGTTCCTTGGAGGGCATGGCACACCGGCACCAGGCGCATTACGGTGATGCCTCCGTGCCTTCGCACCCACACCCCTTGAATGAAATAACAATTAATTGCAAAATATTTGTATAAAGTGTTCGATGTATCACTATCCATTCCTTAGTATTTAATAATTCTAACAAAATAAGTAACAAAAAGGCTTTCCATGTGTTCCCTTTATAACAAAATGTTCATGTTTGGCTGTAATCATAATGTAAAAGTTGGTCCTTCCTTATCAAACCAAAAATATGTAAAAGTTGACAAAAAATGGACAAAAAGTTCAAACTAACAATTTACAGAGATTGTCTTAATCTACATTAAATTCCACAAATCCTAAATCATATCTGAACAGCTAGGGAATTCACAAAATACTCTATAGAGGGCTGTACTGGAACCTAGTGGTTACTCCATTACACATGCAACTACACGTTTTTGCTTTTTTTTACAACCAGAAGACTCTAATAGAAAATGTCCAAAAAATGGATTATAATAGCCTGGTCTCTGTTTTACATTTTTAAGGCTTCGGTATTATTAAAATGGTCTTAAAAAGTCTTCAATTTAACTTGCTTATATCTGTAGACACTCTGATATTGTGAATGCTTGGCATGGAGGATTTGGCAGAGTCGCTTTCTGAGTGACGTGCAGTATCATAATAAAGGTAAGTAGTGCCGATATGAATGTATGATCTGATACGCACTCCTCACGCAAATGATTATATTACTGCTGCTAGAGCATTTATATATAAGAAACAGTGTTTGAATATAAATGCAAAACAGTATGTGAAGTTTATTACAGTCAGTAAACGTAAAAGTTGATGAACAAAAATATGTCGTGGCAGGTCCTGTGCAGTGGGAGAGTATCACATTCTAATCTGGTAGCACAAAATGTCAGAACACGATTAACACACCCCTGTGTTTATATGTGTCACGCCCTGTTGCTGGCGCCTCGGTTCGACACCTGAGGGCGCCATGCTATTCTGTGTCATGTCTGTGTTTTGTAAGGACTATTACAAGTCCTGTACTATTACTATTACAATGACTATTACTAAATATTGGTTTCACCTGTGTCTTATTACCTGTTCGTCCCTTCATCTGTGTGTGTATATAGCCCTTGTGTTCAGTTGTCTGGTGTGTATCGTTCTTGTATATTCTGCCTCGTGTTTCCCTGGACCTTGGATTTACCCTTATGTGTTCTGTTAGGATTTTTATTAAAACACCATTTACTGAACGTGGATCCGCTCCTTTTTCCCCTCCGCTCATAGTGACAGAACGATACACCAAAAATGGATCCAGCAGATCTTATGCCCCCAGGAGCCCAGTTACTCATGCTACGCCAGGACTGCAACTCCCTTGAGGATCATACCCAGGACTTTTTGGACCTCTCTCATCAAACTCTCTTTCCAGATAAGTCGCTTATTGTTCCCTTTCTGTCGGTCTCTCGACGTTGTGTCGAGCTGACAGATGGGGTTCGCTCTTGAGAACCTATAAACTTCTGACTAGTTTAGAAAAGGCCAATGAAATTGGCGAATGAAATTTGCATGCCGGGCTCCTCCCCGGATGTCCGGGTATAAGAGGGAAGCCGGCGTGCTCATTCATTCACCTTTTGTTCTTCGAAGCCTTCACACTGATCGACTTCGAGACTTCAATCTCTAAGCCGATTTACTGCTGGAATCTTATGACGTGGTGCAGCGGATGGTCCCTTCCTGCAGCGACTTCCCCTGGGCGTCTCGGCAGTTCCAGAAGTGTTCGAGTTTTTTTCTCCAGCGTGGCATGTCCCACTGTTCTCATAGGTGCAACACACTCATCGAGGAGGGGGACGGACACGATGTCTGCTTCCAGTACGCTGGGGCAGACGTTGTGGATATGTCCTGCCCACACTGTGGGCAGTTGCCGATTCAGACGTTGCATCACAGGTGGCTGTGTTCCCACAGGACTCAGCCACCACCTCGTCTGCTTCCCGTTCCGTGACGGCAGGACTACGGCCCTGCCGCCTGCTACAGCAAGCAGTGAGGGTGATATGAGGATTACTGTCAGCGTTTATCCACCAGCCACTGGCTCACGGACCGTTCGCACCTCGTCTTGCTCGTCTGACCGTTCCCCATGAGACGGTCCCACCGTCTTGTTCCAGGGGGTCGAGCCCAGGAAGAAGCGGACGTCGAAATATCAGCCATGCTTTCCCGGACCGCCGTGAGCGTTGGGTTGCAGTGCCCGCACTGCCTCTCCCAGCGCTCGCGGCTGGCTACATGGCGCCTCGGGGTTGAGCACGGCTCCAAGCCGCGCCTGCCCCCAGTGCCGTGTTTACCGGAAGTGCATGAGGAACTTAGTAAGACTTGGAATGCCCCCTTTCCGGCACGTTCACGTCAAACAAAGTTCTGTCACCCTCTCTTCCCTCGAGGGTGAGGCAGCTAGAGGATACGTCGATGTCCCCCAGGTGGAGTGTGCTGCCGCGGTGCACTCGTGCCCGCAGGCGGCGGCCATCTGGGGGGCTCGACCTAGACTCCCGTCCAAAGCATGTGGGGTCTCGGCATCTCTGATGTCGAGAGCTTACATTGCGGCAGACCAAGCTACCTCCTCTCTCCACGCTATGGCTCCTGCTAGGCCAGGGCGTTGAGAGAGCTCCACGAGGGTAAGACCGACCCAGCGCTTATGCAGGAACTCTGCGCCGCCACCGACCTCGCTCTACGGGCGACCAAGGTGACCGCGCGGGCCCTGGGTCGGGCGATGTCCACACTTGTGGTCCATGAGACACACCTCTGGCCGAACCTTGCACAGATGAGTAACGCCGAGAAGGTCCGCTTTCTCGACGCACCCATCTTGCAAGGGGGGGCTGTTTGGTGATACTGTCGAGCCGCAGTTCTCGACAGTAAAGAAGCACACAGAGGATATCAAGCATATCCCGTGCAACGTCTGCTTCCCAGCAGCTCTGGTCCTCTTCGACGCCCTCCAGCTCTGGCGCCCCCCACTCAGGCGGCCCCCCCGGAAGAGACATTGAAGAGGAGACCATCGCCCCATCAGCAGCCGCGGCGAAAGTGGCTCTCATGGGAAGACCCCAGGGAGATCGAGAATACCATCGGGCCCGACCCCAGCCACTCCATCGCTGCGGGATCGGAGAGGGATGGTTCCTTCCCCCGTCCCACCACCTGCTGGCCCCCTCCGGGGGGCTAGCGCCCACTTACTCAAAAAGAGTTTCCTCTCTCTGTGGGTCATTACAGCCGCTCCCACCCTCGGCACGACGGTGGACGGCCACTCGACGTTGAGCCATGGCGAAGCACAATGTTGAGTATAAACACCAGCCCTCAGCACGCTCAGTCAGGCAGTGCATTGAGCTGCGCAATAGCCAGGCAGGAAAAACAGCAGAGCCAATCTCCTCCCTGGAGGCCCTCCCCCGGCAAGGGATCCATATTGCAGGCCATCAAACCACCCCCGCGGGGCCGATGAAGCAGACGCTCCTGAGTTCCCTGCCTCGTCCAGGAGGGACGCTTCTGAGTTCCCTGCCTCATCCAGGACGGACACTTCTGAGTTCCCTGCCTCGTCCAGGATGGACGCTTCTGAGATCCTTGCCTCGTCCAGGACAGACGCTTCTGAGTTCCCTGCCTCGTCCAGGACGGACGCTTCAGAGTTCCCTGCCTCGTAAAGGACGGACGCTTCAGAGTTCCCTGCCTCGTCCAGGACGGACGCTTCTGAGTTCCCTGCCTCGTCCAGGACGGACGCTTCTGAGTTCCCTGCCTCGTCCAGGACGGACGCTTCTGAGTTCCCTGCCTCGTCCAGGACGGACGCTTCTGAGTTCCCTGCCTCGTCCAGGACGGACGCTTCTGAGTTCCCTGCCTCGTCCAGGACGGACGCTTCTGAGTTCCCTGCCTCGTCCAGGACGGACGCTTCTGAGTTCCCTGCCTCGTCCAGGACGGACGCTTCTGAGTTCCCTGCCTCGTCCAGGACGGACGCTTCTGAGTTCCCTGCCTCGTCCAGGACGGACGCTTCTGAGTTCCCTGCCTCGTCCAGGACGGACGCTTCTGAGTTCCCTGCCTCGTCCAGGACGGACGCTTCTGAGTTCCCTGCCTCGTCCAGGACGGACGCTTCTGAGTTCCCTGCCTCGTCCAGGACGGACGCTTCTGAGTTCCCTGCCTCGTCCAGGACGGACGCTTCTGAGTTCCCTGCCTCGTCCAGGACGGACGCTTCTGAGTTCCCTGCCTCGTCCAGGACGGACGCTTCTGAGTTCCCTGCCTCGTCCAGGACGGACGCTTCTGAGTTCCCTGCCTCGTCCAGGACGGACGCTTCTGAGTTCCCTGCCTCGTCCAGGACGGACGCTTCTGAGTTCCCTGCCTCGTCCAGGACGGACGCTTCTGAGTTCCCTGCCTCGTCCAGGACGGACGCTTCTGAGTTCCCTGCCTCGTCCAGGACGGACGCTTCTGAGTTCCCTGCCTCGTCCAGGACGGACGCTTCTGAGTTCCCTGCCTCGTCCAGGACGGACGCTTCTGAGTTCCCTGCCTCGTCCAGGACGGACGCTTCTGAGTTCCCTGCCTCGTCCAGGACGGACGCTTCTGAGTTCCCTGCCTCGTCCAGGACGGACGCTTCTGAGTTCCCTGCCTCGTCCAGGACGGACGCTTCTGAGTTCCCTGCCTCGTCCAGGAGGGACGCTTCTGAGTTCCCTGCCTCGTCCAGGACGGACGCTTCTGAGTTCCCTGCCTCGTCCAGGACGGACGCTTCTGAGTTCCCTGCCTCGTCCAGGACGGACGCTTCTGAGTTCCCTGCCTCGTCCAGGAGGGACGCTTCCGAGTTCCCTGCCTCGTCCAGGACGGACGCTTCAGAGTTCCCTGCCTCGTCCAGGACGGACGCTTCTGAGTTCCCTGCCTCGTCCAGGAGGGACGCTTCTGAGTTCCCTGCCTCGTCCAGGAGGGACGCTTCCGAGTTCCCTGCCTCGTCCAGGACGGACGCTTCCGAGTTCCCTGCCTCGTCCAGGACGGACGCTTCTGAGTTCCCTGCCTCGTCCAGGAGGGACACTTCTGAGTTCCCTACCTCGTCCATGCTTTGTCTCGTTATCATGTATTGGTTTCACCTGTGTCTCAATACCTGTTTGTCCCTTCATCTGTGTGTATATATAACCCTAGTGTTCAGTTGTCTGGTGTGTATCGTTCTTGTATATTCTGCCTCGTGTTTCCTTGGACCTTGGATTTTTTACCCTTATGTGTTCTGTTTAGATTTTTATTAAAACACAATTTACTGCACGTGGATCCGCTCCTTGTTTTCCCTCTGCTCATTGTGACAATATGACAGTTCTAACGCAATATTTAAAATGCATGTGCTGTGTGTGATGTGTTAGAACTAGGGATGTTGTGGTGATGAAATTTTCCCACCGGTTAATCGATGTGTAAAAACACTAGTTGTACCGGTGACATCAAGGGTGGGGGGGTTTGCTGTGGGGTGGTCAGAGATGCGGCCCTGTGCATGACGCATATTACTTTCAGTTTTAAAATAGCAGCAATTCAGGAACAGCATTATTTCAGAGGTTCATTAATAAACAGCTCTAAACAAGCTCTTAATGTACCCTTGTAAAGAAGAGCATAAAAAATCGCTCTCTCTCACACTCTCTCTCACACTCTCTCTCTCTCTCTCTCTCTCTCTCTCACACACACACACACACA